>NW_027671859.1:0-59914 GCF_964165515.1 Mesoplodon bidens
TCTCTTTGCAGGCCGGGGGAGCCTGCCGGTACTCAGGGTCCTTGTCGGGAACACGGCACCCTGCCTGGGCCTTACGCGTCTTGAAAAGCGTCCAAAGGTGAAAATAAAGCAGAACTGCGACTAAGGCCTCGTGGAAACCGCTCGAAGCTTCTTCCTCAGCAGGGCTATTAGAAGGCCTTACATAGAGGTAAGTACTCACATCGAGCTTCCCGTTCGCCCTAGAGCGTGGCAAGAAGAGCTCTTCCCGGGACTCTGGAAGCACCCAGTTTATTTATAGAAAACGGCTTCTCTTCCACGAGCCCTGACTCCAGCGACTAGGGGCCCATCCCAAACGGTTTTATGCAGGCAGCTTCAAGGGAGCATGAATGGTGCTTTAAAAATGAGAAGGCAAGGCTAGGGTCCTCAGGCCCCCACTTCCAGTCAACACGCTGACTACCGCCTTGTGATTCGTAGCACGTCCAAAGAGGCTCTAGCTACACACAGGTCCCCTCCCTGAATCCACTTTTCTTCACGGGGTGTTCTGCCTGTAGCTTACTCGCTCATGCAAGGAATGCACCAGGAAGGCTATCGGGCCTCAGCCTCTTCGGAGAGCCTGCAGTGTAACAGGCAGAGCTCTGCTCTAGTGGCAGTGGGAAGGCAAGCCGGCTTTCTCCTGCAAGTATGGGGTCTTCAGGTATGAGTGCCTAGAAGGAATGCCAAGCAGTTTCGGTTTCCCCGTGCAGCTCATTCGAGGACAGTGAAGCAGATTTGCCTGGCATGGGGGACGCCAGAGAAGAGTTTTCCTGGAGACGTTGGAGCGCTGGGGAAAGCGACCTCTCGCCCGGAGGAGTGCCGTGTGTTGCCCTGCACTCGGCAAACACAGAGTGAGCGGGAAGGGCTTTCGGCCCGGGCACTTTCTTTGCAGGCCGGGGGAGCCTGCCGGTACTCAGTTTCTTTGTCGGGAACAGGGCGCCCCGCGAGGGCCTTACGCGTCTTGAAAAGCGTACGAAGGTGAAAATAAAGGAGAACTGCGACTAAGGCCTCGTGGAAACCGCTCGAAGCTTCCGCCTCTGCAGGGCTATTAGAAGGCCTTACTTGGAGGTAAGTACTCACATCGAGATTCCCTTTCGCCCTAGAGCGTGACAGGATGAGGTCTTCCCGGGACTCTGGAAGCACCCTGTTTTTTTATAGAAAACGGCTTCTCTTCCTCGAGCCCTGACTCCAGCGACTAGGAGACCGTCCTAATCGGTTTTATGCAGGCAGCTTCAAGGCAGCATGAAAGGTGCTTTAAAAATGAGAAGGCAAGGCTAGGGTCCTCAGGCCCCCACTTCCAGTCAACACGCTGACTACCGCCTTGTGATTCGTAGCTCGTCCAAAGAGGCTCTAGCTACACACAGGTCCCCTCCCTGAATCCACTTTTCTTCACGGGGTGTTCTGCCTGTAGCTAACTCGCTCATGCAAGGAATGCACCAGGGAGGCTATCGGGCCTCAGCCTCTTCGGAGAGCCTGCAGTGTAACAGGCAGAGCTCTGCTCTAGTGGCAGTGGGAAGGCAAGCCGGCTTTCTCCTGCAAGTATGGGGTCTTCAGGTATGAGTGCCTAGAAGGAATGCCAAGCAGTTTGGTTTTCCCCGTGCAGCTCAGTCGAGGACAGTGAGGCAGATTTGCATGGCATGGGGGACGCCAGAGAAGAGTTTTCCTGGAGTTGTTGGAGCGCTGGGGAAAGCGACCTCTCGCCCGGAGGAGTGCCGTGTGTTGCCCTGCACTCCGCAAACACAGAGTGAGCGGGAAGGGCTTTCGGCCCGGGCACTCTCTTTGCAGGCCGGGGGAGCCTGCCGGTACTCAGTGTCCTTGTCGGGAACAGGGCACCCTGCCTGGGCCTTACGCGTCTTGAAAAGCGTCCGAAGGTGAAAATAAAGCAGAACTGCGACTAAGGCCTCGTGGAAACCGCTTGAAGCTTCTTCCTCAGCAGGGCTATTAGAAGGCCTTACATAGAGGTAAGTACTCACATCGAGCTTCCCGTTCGCCCTAGAGCGTGGCAGGAAGAGCTCTTCCCGGGACTCTGGAAGCACCCAGTTTATTTATAGAAAACGGCTTCTCTTCCACGAGCCCTGACTCCAGCGACTAGGGGCCCATCCCAAACGGTTTTATGCAGGTAGCTTCAAGGCAGCATGAATGGTGCTTTGAAAATGAGAAGGCGAGGCTTGGGTCCTCAGGCCCCCACTTCCAGTCAACACGCTGACTACCGCCTTGTGATTCGTAGCTCGTCCAAAGAGGCTCTAGCTACACACAGGTCCCCTCCCTGAATCCACTTTTCTTCACGGGCTGTTCTGCCTGTAGCTAACTCGCTCATCCAAGGAATGCACCAGGGAGGCTATCGGGCCTCAGCCTCTTCGGAGAGCCTGCAGTGTAACAGGCAGAGCTCTGCTCTTGTGGCAGTGGGAAGGCAAGCCGGCTTTCTCCTGCAAGTATGGGGTCTTCAGGTATGAGTGCCTAGAAGGAATGCCAAGCAGTTTGGGTTTCCCCGTGCAGCTCAGTCGAGGACAGTGAGGCAGATTTGCATGGCATGGGGGACGCCAGAGAAGAGTTTTCCTGGAGCCGTTGGAGTGCTGGGGAAAGCGACCTCTCGCCCGGAGGAGTGCCGTGTCTTCCCCTGCACTCGGCAAACACAGAGTGAGCGGGAAGGGCTTTCGGCCCGGGCACTCTCTTTGCAGGCCGGGGGAGCCTGCCGGTACTCAGGGTCCTTGTCGGGAACACGGCACCCTGCCTGGGCCTTACGCGTCTTGAAAAGCGTCCAAAGGTGAAAATAAAGCAGAACTGCGACTAAGGCCTCGTGGAAACCGCTCGAAGCTTCTTCCTCAGCAGGGCTATTAGAAGGCCTTACATAGAGGTAAGTACTCACATCGAGCTTCCCGTTCGCCCTAGAGCGTGGCAAGAAGAGCTCTTCCCGGGACTCTGGAAGCACCCAGTTTATTTATAGAAAACGGCTTCTCTTCCACGAGCCCTGACTCCAGCGACTAGGGGCCCATCCCAAACGGTTTTATGCAGGCAGCTTCAAGGGAGCATGAATGGTGCTTTAAAAATGAGAAGGCAAGGCTAGGGTCCTCAGGCCCCCACTTCCAGTCAACACGCTGACTACCGCCTTGTGATTCGTAGGACGTCCAAAGAGGCTCTAGCTACACACAGGTCCCCTCCCTGAATCCACTTTTCTTCACGGGGTGTTCTGCCTGTAGCTTACTCGCTCATGCAAGGAATGCACCAGGAAGGCTATCGGGCCTCAGCCTCTTCGGAGAGCCTGCAGTGTAACAGGCAGAGCTCTGCTCTAGTGGCAGTGGGAAGGCAAGCCGGCTTTCTCCTGCAAGTATGGGGTCTTCAGGTATGAGTGCCTAGAAGGAATGCCAAGCAGTTTCGGTTTCCCCGTGCAGCTCATTCGAGGACAGTGAAGCAGATTTGCCTGGCATGGGGGACGCCAGAGAAGAGTTTTCCTGGAGACGTTGGAGCGCTGGGGAAAGCGACCTCTCGCCCGGAGGAGTGCCGTGTGTTGCCCTGCACTCGGCAAACACAGAGTGAGCGGGAAGGGCTTTCGGCCCGGGCACTTTCTTTGCAGGCCGGGGGAGCCTGCCGGTACTCAGTTCCTTTGTCGGGAACAGGGCGCCCCGCGAGGGCCTTACGCGTCTTGAAAAGCGTCCGAAGGTGAAAATAAAGCAGAACTGCGACTAAGGCCTCGTGGAAACCGCTTGAAGCTTCTTCCTCAGCAGGGCTATTAGAAGGACTTACATAGAGGTAGGTACTCACATCGAGCTTCCCGTTCGCCCTAGAGCGTGGCAGGAAGACCTCTTCCCGGGACTCTGGAAGCACCCAGTTTATTTATAGAAAACGGCTTCTCTTCCACGAGCCCTGACTCCAGCGACTAGGGGCCCATCCCAAACGGTTTTATGCAGGTACCTTCAAGGCAGCATGAATGGTGCTATAAAAATGAGAAGGCAAGGCTTGGCTCCTCAGGCCCCCACTTCCAGTCAACACGCTGACTACCGCCGTGTGATTCGTAGCTCGTCCAAACAGGCTCTAGCTACACACAGGTCCCCTCCCTGAATCCACTTTTCTTCACGGCGTGTTCTGCCTGTAGCTTACTCGCTCATGCAAGGAATGCACCAGGGAGGCTATCGGGCCTCAGCCTCTTCGGAGAGCCTGCAGTGTAACAGGCAGAGCTCTGCTCTAGTGGCAGTGGGAAGGCAAGCCGGCTTTCTCCTGCAAGTATGGGGTCTTCAGGTATGAGTGCCTAGAAGGAATGCCAAGCAGTTTGGGTTTCCCCGTGCAGCTCAGTCGAGGACAGTGAGGCAGATTTGCATGGCATGGGGGACGCCAGAGAAGAGTATTCCTGGAGACGTTGGAGCGCCGGGGAAAGCGATCTCTCGCCCGGAGGAGTGCCGTGTGTTGCCCTGCACTCGGCAAACACAGAGTGAGCGGGAAGGGCTTTCGGCCCGGGCACTCTCTTTGCAGGCCGGGGGAGCCTGCCGGTACTCAGGGTCCTTGTCGGGAACACGGCACCCTGACTGGGCCTTACGCTTCTTGAAAAGCGTCCGAAGGTGAAAATAAAGCAGAACTGCGACTAAGGCCTCGTGGAAACCGCTTGAAGCTTCTTCCTCAGCAGGGCTATTAGAAGGCCTTACATAGAAGTAAGTACTCACATCGAGCTTCCCGTTCGCCCTAGAGCGTGGCAAGAAGAGCTCTTCAGGGGACTCTGGAAGCACCCAGTTTATTTATAGAAAACGTCTTCTCTTCCACGAGCCCTGACTCCAGCGACTAGGGGCCCATCCCAAACGGTTTTATGCAGGTAGCTTCAAGGCAGCATGAATGGTGCTTTAAAAATGAGAAGGCAAGGCTTGGCTCCTCAGGCCCCCACTTCCAGTCAACACGCTGACTACCGCCTTGTGATTCGTAGCTCGTCCAAAGAGGCTCTAGCTACACACAGGTCCCCTCCCTGAATCCACTTTTCTTCACGGGCTGTTCTGCCTGTAGCTAACTCGCTCATCCAAGGAATGCACCAGGGAGGCTATCGGGCCTCAGCCTCTTCGGAGAGCCTGCAGTGTAACAGGCAGAGCACTGCTCTTGTGGCAGTGGGAAGGCCAGTCGGCTTTCTCCTGCAGGTATGGGGTCTTCAGGTATGAGTGCCTAGAAGGAATGCCAAGCTGTTTGGGTTTCCCCGTGCAGCTCAGTCGAGAACAGTGAGGCAGATATGCATGGCATGGGGGACGCCAGAGAAGAGTTTTCCTGGAGACGTTGGAGCGCTGGGGAAAGCGACCTCTCGCCCGGAGGAGTGCCTTGTGTTGCCCTGCACTCGGCAAACACAGAGTGAGCGGGAAGGGCTTTCGGCCCGGGCACTTTCTTTGCAGGCCGGGGGAGCCTGCCGGTACTCAGTGTCCTTGTCGGGAACAGGGCACCCTGCCTGGGCCTTACGCGTCTTAAAAAGCGTCCGAAGGTGAAAATAAAGCAGAATTGCGACTAAGGCCTCGTGGAAACCGCTTGAAGCTTCTTCCTCAGCAGGGCTATTAGAAGGCCTTACATAGAGGTAAGTACTCACATCGAGCTTCCCGTTCGCCCTAGAGCGTGGCAGGAAGAGCTCTTCCCGGGACTCTGGAAGCACCCAGTTTATTTATAGAAAACGGCTTCTCTTCCACGAGCCCTGACTCCAGCGACTAGGGGCCCATCCCAAACGGTTTTATGCAGGTAGCTTCAAGGCAGCATGAATGGTGCTTTGAAAATGAGAAGGCGAGGCTTGGGTCCTCAGGCCCCCACTTCCAGTCAACACGCTGACTACCGCCTTGTGATTCGTAGCTCGTCCAAAGAGGCTCTAGCTACACACAGGTCCCCTCCCTGAATCCACTTTTCTTCACGGGCTGTTCTGCCTGTAGCTAACTCGCTCATCCAAGGAATGCACCAGGGAGGCTATCGGGCCTCAGCCTCTTCGGAGAGCCTGCAGTGTAACAGGCAGAGCTCTGCTCTAGTAGCAGTGGGAAGGCAAGCCGGCTTTCTCCTGCAAGTATGGGGTCTTCAGGTATGAGTGCCTAGAAGGAATGCCAAGCAGTTTGGGTTTCCCCGTGCAGCTCAGTCGAGGACAGTGAGGCAGATTTGCATGGCATGGGGGACGCCAGAGAAGAGTTTTCCTGGAGCCGTTGGAGTGCTGGGGAAAGCGACCTCTCGCCCGGAGGAGTGCCGTGTCTTCCCCTGCACTCGGCAAACACAGAGTGAGCGGGAAGGGCTTTCGGCCCGGGCACTCTCTTTGCAGGCCGGGGGAGCCTGCCGGTACTCAGGGTCCTTGTCGGGAACACGGCACCCTGCCTGGGCCTTACGCGTCTTGAAAAGCGTCCAAAGGTGAAAATAAAGCAGAACTGCGACTAAGGCCTCGTGGAAACCGCTCGAAGCTTCTTCCTCAGCAGGGCTATTAGAAGGCCTTACATAGAGGTAAGTACTCACATCGAGCTTCCCGTTCGCCCTAGAGCGTGGCAAGAAGAGCTCTTCCCGGGACTCTGGAAGCACCCAGTTTATTTATAGAAAACGGCTTCTCTTCCACGAGCCCTGACTCCAGCGACTAGGGGCCCATCCCAAACGGTTTTATGCAGGCAGCTTCAAGGGAGCATGAATGGTGCTTTAAAAATGAGAAGGCAAGGCTAGGGTCCTCAGGCCCCCACTTCCAGTCAACACGCTGACTACCGCCTTGTGATTCGTAGCACGTCCAAAGAGGCTCTAGCTACACACAGGTCCCCTCCCTGAATCCACTTTTCTTCACGGGGTGTTCTGCCTGTAGCTTACTCGCTCATGCAAGGAATGCACCAGGAAGGCTATCGGGCCTCAGCCTCTTCGGAGAGCCTGCAGTGTAACAGGCAGAGCTCTGCTCTAGTGGCAGTGGGAAGGCAAGCCGGCTTTCTCCTGCAAGTATGGGGTCTTCAGGTATGAGTGCCTAGAAGGAATGCCAAGCAGTTTCGGTTTCCCCGTGCAGCTCATTCGAGGACAGTGAAGCAGATTTGCCTGGCATGGGGGACGCAAGAGAAGAGTTTTCCTGGAGACGTTGGAGCGCTGGGGAAAGCGACCTCTCGCCCGGAGGAGTGCCGTGTGTTGCCCTGCACTCGGCAAACACAGAGTGAGCGGGAAGGGCTTTCGGCCCGGGCACTTTCTTTGCAGGCCGGGGGAGCCTGCCGGTACTCAGTTTCTTTGTCGGGAACAGGGCGCCCCGCGAGGGCCTTACGCGTCTTGAAAAGCGTACGAAGGTGAAAATAAAGGAGAACTGCGACTAAGGCCTCGTGGAAACCGCTCGAAGCTTCCGCCTCTGCAGGGCTATTAGAAGGCCTTACTTGGAGGTAAGTACTCACATCGAGCTTCCCGTTCGCCCTAGAGCGTGGCAAGAAGAGCTCTTCCCGGGACTCTGGAAGCACCCAGTTTATTTATAGAAAACGGCTTCTCTTCCACGAGCCCTGACTCCAGCGACTAGGGGCCCATCCCAAACGGTTTTATGCAGGCAGCTTCAAGGGAGCATGAATGGTGCTTTAAAAATGAGAAGGCAAGGCTAGGGTCCTCAGGCCCCCACTTCCAGTCAACACGCTGACTACCGCCTTGTGATTCGTAGGACGTCCAAAGAGGCTCTAGCTACACACAGGTCCCCTCCCTGAATCCACTTTTCTTCACGGGGTGTTCTGCCTGTAGCTTACTCGCTCATGCAAGGAATGCACCAGGAAGGCTATCGGGCCTCAGCCTCTTCGGAGAGCCTGCAGTGTAACAGGCAGAGCTCTGCTCTAGTGGCAGTGGGAAGGCAAGCCGGCTTTCTCCTGCAGGTATGGGGTCTTCAGGTATGAGTGCCTAGAAGGAATGCCAAGCTGTTTGGGTTTCCCCGTGCAGCTCAGTCGAGAACAGTGAGGCAGATATGCATGGCATGGGGGACGCCAGAGAAGAGTTTTCCTGGAGACGTTGGAGCGCTGGGGAAAGCGACCTCTCGCCCGGAGGAGTGCCTTGTGTTGCCCTGCACTCGGCAAACACAGAGTGAGCGGGAAGGGCTTTCGGCCCGGGCACTTTCTTTGCAGGCCGGGGGAGCCTGCCGGTACTCAGTTTCTTTGTCGGGAACAGGGCGCCCCGCGAGGGCCTTACGCGACTTGAAAAGCGTACGAAGGTGAAAATAAAGCAGAACTGCGACTAACGCCTCGTGGAAACCGCTTGAAGCTTCTTCCTCAGCAGGGCTATTAGAAGGCCTTACATAGAGGTAAGTACTCACATCGAGCTTCCCGTTCGCCCTAGAGCGTGGCAGGAAGAGCTCTTCCCGGGACTCTGGAAGCACCCAGTTTATTTATAGAAAACGGCTTCTCTTCCACGAGCCCTGACTCCAGCGACTAGGGGCCCATCCCAAACGGTTTTATGCAGGTAGCTTCAAGGCAGCATGAATGGTGCTATAAAAATGAGAAGGCAAGGCTTGGCTCCTCAGGCCCCCACTTCCAGTCAACACGCTGACTACCGCCTTGTGATTCGTAGCTCGTCCAAAGAGGCTCTAGCTACACACAGGTCCCCTCCCTGAATCCACTTTTCTTCACGGGGTGTTCTGCCTGTAGCTAACTCGCTCATCCAAGGAATGCACCAGGGAGGCTATCGGGCCTCAGCCTCTTCGGAGAGCCTGCAGTGTAACAGGCAGAGCTCTGCTCTTGTGGCAGTGGGAAGGCAAGCCGGCTTTCTCCTGCAAGTATGGGGTCTTCAGGTATGAGTGCCTAGAAGGAATGCCAAGCTGTTTGGGTTTCCCCGTGCAGCTCAGTCGAGAACAGTGAGGCAGATTTGCATGGCATGGGGGACGCCAGAGAAGAGTTTTCCTGGAGACGTTGGAGCGCTGGGGAAAGCGACCTCTCGCCCGGAGGAGTGCCGTGTGTTGCCCTGCACTCGGCAAACACAGAGTGAGCGGGAAGGGCTTTCGGCCCGGGCACTTTCTTTGCAGGCCGGGGGAGCCTGCCGGTACTCAGTTTCTTTGTCGGGAACAGGGCGCCCCGCGAGGGCCTTACGCGTCTTGAAAAGCGTCCGAAGGTGAAAATAAAGCAGAACTGCGACTAAGGCCTCGTGGAAACCGCTTGAAGCTTCTTCCTCAGCAGGGCTATTAGAAGGACTTACATAGAGGTAGGTACTCACATCGAGCTTCCCGTTCGCCCTAGAGCGTGGCAGGAAGAGCTCTTCCCGGGACTCTGGAAGCACCCAGTTTATTTATAGAAAACGGCTTCTCTTCCACGAGCCCTGACTCCAGCGACTAGGGGCCCATCCCAAACGGTTTTATGCAGGTAGCTTCAAGGCAGCATGAATGGTGCTTTAAAAATGAGAAGGCAAGGCTTGGGTCCTCAGGCCCCCACTTCCAGTCAACACGCTGACTACCGCCTTGTGATTCGTAGCTCGTCCAAAGAGGCTCTAGCTACACACAGGTCCCCTCCCTGAATCCACTTTTCTTCACGGGGTGTTCTGCCTGTAGCTAACTCGCTCTTCCAAGGAATGCACCTGGGAGGCTATCGGGCCTCAGCCTCTTCGGAGAGCCTGCAGTGTAACAGGCAGAGCTCTGCTCTAGTGGCAGTGGGAACGCAAGCCGGCTTTCTCCTGCAAGTATGGGGTCTTCAGGTATGAGTGCCTAGAAGGAATGCCAAGCAGTTTGGGTTTCCCCGTGCAGCTCAGTCGAGGACAGTGAGGCAGATTTGCATGGCATGGGGGACGCCAGAGAAGAGTTTTCCTGGAGACGTTGGAGCGCTGGGGAAAGCGATCTCTCGCCCGGAGGAGTGCCGTGTGTTGCCCTGCACTCGGCAAACACAGAGTGAGTGGGAAGGGCTTTCGGCCCGGGCACTTTCTTTGCAGGCCGGGGGAGCCTGCCGGTACTCAGTGTCCTTGTCGGGAACAGTGCACCCTGCCTGGGCCTTACGCGTCTTGAAAAGCGTCCGAAGGTGAAAATAAAGCAGAATTGCGACTAAGGCCTCGTGGAAACCGCTTGAAGCTTCTTCCTCAGCAGGGCTATTAGAAGGCCTTACATAGAGGTAAGTACTCACATCGAGCTTCCCTTTCGCCCTAGAGCGTGGCAAGAAGAGCTCTTCCCGGGACTCTGGAAGCACCCAGTTTATTTATAGAAAACGGCTTCTCTTCCACGAGCCCTGACTCCAGCGACTAGGGGCCCATCCCAAACGGTTTTATGCAGGCAGCTTCAAGGGAGCATGAATGGTGCTTTAAAAATGAGAAGGCAAGGCTAGGGTCCTCAGGCCCCCACTTCCAGTCAACACGCTGACTACCGCCTTGTGATTCGTAGGACGTCCAAAGAGGCTCTAGCTACACACAGGTCCCCTCCCTGAATCCACTTTTCTTCACGGGGTGTTCTGCCTGTAGCTTACTCGCTCATGCAAGGAATGCACCAGGAAGGCTATCGGGCCTCAGCCTCTTCGGAGAGCCTGCAGTGTAACAGGCAGAGCTCTGCTCTAGTGGCAGTGGGAAGGCAAGCCGGCTTTCTCCTGCAAGTATGGGGTCTTCAGGTATGAGTGCCTAGAAGGAATGCCAAGCAGTTTCGGTTTCCCCGTGCAGCTCATTCGAGGACAGTGAAGCAGATTTGCCTGGCATGGGGGACGCCAGAGAAGAGTTTTCCTGGAGACGTTGGAGCGCTGGGGAAAGCGACCTCTCGCCCGGAGGAGTGCCGTGTGTTGCCCTGCACTCGGCAAACACAGAGTGAGCGGGAAGGGCTTTCGGCCCGGGCACTTTCTTTGCAGGCCGGGGGAGCCTGCCGGTACTCAGTTCCTTTGTCGGGAACAGGGCGCCCCGCGAGGGCCTTACGCGTCTTGAAAAGCGTCCGAAGGTGAAAATAAAGCAGAACTGCGACTAAGGCCTCGTGGAAACCGCTTGAAGCTTCTTCCTCAGCAGGGCTATTAGAAGGACTTACATAGAGGTAGGTACTCACATCGAGCTTCCCGTTCGCCCTAGAGCGTGGCAGGAAGACCTCTTCCCGGGACTCTGGAAGCACCCAGTTTATTTATAGAAAACGGCTTCTCTTCCACGAGCCCTGACTCCAGCGACTAGGGGCCCATCCCAAACGGTTTTATGCAGGTACCTTCAAGGCAGCATGAATGGTGCTATAAAAATGAGAAGGCAAGGCTTGGCTCCTCAGGCCCCCACTTCCAGTCAACACGCTGACTACCGCCGTGTGATTCGTAGCTCGTCCAAACAGGCTCTAGCTACACACAGGTCCCCTCCCTGAATCCACTTTTCTTCACGGCGTGTTCTGCCTGTAGCTTACTCGCTCATGCAAGGAATGCACCAGGGAGGCTATCGGGCCTCAGCCTCTTCGGAGAGCCTGCAGTGTAACAGGCAGAGCTCTGCTCTAGTGGCAGTGGGAAGGCAAGCCGGCTTTCTCCTGCAAGTATGGGGTCTTCAGGTATGAGTGCCTAGAAGGAATGCCAAGCAGTTTGGGTTTCCCCGTGCAGCTCAGTCGAGGACAGTGAGGCAGATTTGCATGGCATGGGGGACGCCAGAGAAGAGTATTCCTGGAGACGTTGGAGCGCCGGGGAAAGCGATCTCTCGCCCGGAGGAGTGCCGTGTGTTGCCCTGCACTCGGCAAACACAGAGTGAGCGGGAAGGGCTTTCGGCCCGGGCACTCTCTTTGCAGGCCGGGGGAGCCTGCCGGTACTCAGGGTCCTTGTCGGGAACACGGCACCCTGACTGGGCCTTACGCTTCTTGAAAAGCGTCCGAAGGTGAAAATAAAGCAGAACTGCGACTAAGGCCTCGTGGAAACCGCTTGAAGCTTCTTCCTCAGCAGGGCTATTAGAAGGCCTTACATAGAAGTAAGTACTCACATCGAGCTTCCCGTTCGCCCTAGAGCGTGGCAAGAAGAGCTCTTCAGGGGACTCTGGAAGCACCCAGTTTATTTATAGAAAACGTCTTCTCTTCCACGAGCCCTGACTCCAGCGACTAGGGGCCCATCCCAAACGGTTTTATGCAGGTAGCTTCAAGGCAGCATGAATGGTGCTTTAAAAATGAGAAGGCAAGGCTTGGCTCCTCAGGCCCCCACTTCCAGTCAACACGCTGACTACCGCCTTGTGATTCGTAGCTCGTCCAAAGAGGCTCTAGCTACACACAGGTCCCCTCCCTGAATCCACTTTTCTTCACGGGCTGTTCTGCCTGTAGCTAACTCGCTCATCCAAGGAATGCACCAGGGAGGCTATCGGGCCTCAGCCTCTTCGGAGAGCCTGCAGTGTAACAGGCAGAGCACTGCTCTTGTGGCAGTGGGAAGGCCAGTCGGCTTTCTCCTGCAGGTATGGGGTCTTCAGGTATGAGTGCCTAGAAGGAATGCCAAGCTGTTTGGGTTTCCCCGTGCAGCTCAGTCGAGAACAGTGAGGCAGATATGCATGGCATGGGGGACGCCAGAGAAGAGTTTTCCTGGAGACGTTGGAGCGCTGGGGAAAGCGACCTCTCGCCCGGAGGAGTGCCTTGTGTTGCCCTGCACTCGGCAAACACAGAGTGAGCGGGAAGGGCTTTCGGCCCGGGCACTTTCTTTGCAGGCCGGGGGAGCCTGCCGGTACTCAGTGTCCTTGTCGGGAACAGGGCACCCTGCCTGGGCCTTACGCGTCTTAAAAAGCGTCCGAAGGTGAAAATAAAGCAGAATTGCGACTAAGGCCTCGTGGAAACCGCTTGAAGCTTCTTCCTCAGCAGGGCTATTAGAAGGCCTTACATAGAGGTAAGTACTCACATCGAGCTTCCCGTTCGCCCTAGAGCGTGGCAGGAAGAGCTCTTCCCGGGACTCTGGAAGCACCCAGTTTATTTATAGAAAACGGCTTCTCTTCCACGAGCCCTGACTCCAGCGACTAGGGGCCCATCCCAAACGGTTTTATGCAGGTAGCTTCAAGGCAGCATGAATGGTGCTTTGAAAATGAGAAGGCGAGGCTTGGGTCCTCAGGCCCCCACTTCCAGTCAACACGCTGACTACCGCCTTGTGATTCGTAGCTCGTCCAAAGAGGCTCTAGCTACACACAGGTCCCCTCCCTGAATCCACTTTTCTTCACGGGCTGTTCTGCCTGTAGCTAACTCGCTCATCCAAGGAATGCACCAGGGAGGCTATCGGGCCTCAGCCTCTTCGGAGAGCCTGCAGTGTAACAGGCAGAGCTCTGCTCTAGTAGCAGTGGGAAGGCAAGCCGGCTTTCTCCTGCAAGTATGGGGTCTTCAGGTATGAGTGCCTAGAAGGAATGCCAAGCAGTTTGGGTTTCCCCGTGCAGCTCAGTCGAGGACAGTGAGGCAGATTTGCATGGCATGGGGGACGCCAGAGAAGAGTTTTCCTGGAGCCGTTGGAGTGCTGGGGAAAGCGACCTCTCGCCCGGAGGAGTGCCGTGTCTTCCCCTGCACTCGGCAAACACAGAGTGAGCGGGAAGGGCTTTCGGCCCGGGCACTCTCTTTGCAGGCCGGGGGAGCCTGCCGGTACTCAGGGTCCTTGTCGGGAACACGGCACCCTGCCTGGGCCTTACGCGTCTTGAAAAGCGTCCAAAGGTGAAAATAAAGCAGAACTGCGACTAAGGCCTCGTGGAAACCGCTCGAAGCTTCTTCCTCAGCAGGGCTATTAGAAGGCCTTACATAGAGGTAAGTACTCACATCGAGCTTCCCGTTCGCCCTAGAGCGTGGCAAGAAGAGCTCTTCCCGGGACTCTGGAAGCACCCAGTTTATTTATAGAAAACGGCTTCTCTTCCACGAGCCCTGACTCCAGCGACTAGGGGCCCATCCCAAACGGTTTTATGCAGGCAGCTTCAAGGGAGCATGAATGGTGCTTTAAAAATGAGAAGGCAAGGCTAGGGTCCTCAGGCCCCCACTTCCAGTCAACACGCTGACTACCGCCTTGTGATTCGTAGCACGTCCAAAGAGGCTCTAGCTACACACAGGTCCCCTCCCTGAATCCACTTTTCTTCACGGGGTGTTCTGCCTGTAGCTTACTCGCTCATGCAAGGAATGCACCAGGAAGGCTATCGGGCCTCAGCCTCTTCGGAGAGCCTGCAGTGTAACAGGCAGAGCTCTGCTCTAGTGGCAGTGGGAAGGCAAGCCGGCTTTCTCCTGCAAGTATGGGGTCTTCAGGTATGAGTGCCTAGAAGGAATGCCAAGCAGTTTCGGTTTCCCCGTGCAGCTCATTCGAGGACAGTGAAGCAGATTTGCCTGGCATGGGGGACGCAAGAGAAGAGTTTTCCTGGAGACGTTGGAGCGCTGGGGAAAGCGACCTCTCGCCCGGAGGAGTGCCGTGTGTTGCCCTGCACTCGGCAAACACAGAGTGAGCGGGAAGGGCTTTCGGCCCGGGCACTTTCTTTGCAGGCCGGGGGAGCCTGCCGGTACTCAGTTTCTTTGTCGGGAACAGGGCGCCCCGCGAGGGCCTTACGCGTCTTGAAAAGCGTACGAAGGTGAAAATAAAGGAGAACTGCGACTAAGGCCTCGTGGAAACCGCTCGAAGCTTCCGCCTCTGCAGGGCTATTAGAAGGCCTTACTTGGAGGTAAGTACTCACATCGAGCTTCCCGTTCGCCCTAGAGCGTGGCAAGAAGAGCTCTTCCCGGGACTCTGGAAGCACCCAGTTTATTTATAGAAAACGGCTTCTCTTCCACGAGCCCTGACTCCAGCGACTAGGGGCCCATCCCAAACGGTTTTATGCAGGCAGCTTCAAGGGAGCATGAATGGTGCTTTAAAAATGAGAAGGCAAGGCTAGGGTCCTCAGGCCCCCACTTCCAGTCAACACGCTGACTACCGCCTTGTGATTCGTAGGACGTCCAAAGAGGCTCTAGCTACACACAGGTCCCCTCCCTGAATCCACTTTTCTTCACGGGGTGTTCTGCCTGTAGCTTACTCGCTCATGCAAGGAATGCACCAGGAAGGCTATCGGGCCTCAGCCTCTTCGGAGAGCCTGCAGTGTAACAGGCAGAGCTCTGCTCTAGTGGCAGTGGGAAGGCAAGCCGGCTTTCTCCTGCAGGTATGGGGTCTTCAGGTATGAGTGCCTAGAAGGAATGCCAAGCTGTTTGGGTTTCCCCGTGCAGCTCAGTCGAGAACAGTGAGGCAGATATGCATGGCATGGGGGACGCCAGAGAAGAGTTTTCCTGGAGACGTTGGAGCGCTGGGGAAAGCGACCTCTCGCCCGGAGGAGTGCCTTGTGTTGCCCTGCACTCGGCAAACACAGAGTGAGCGGGAAGGGCTTTCGGCCCGGGCACTTTCTTTGCAGGCCGGGGGAGCCTGCCGGTACTCAGTTTCTTTGTCGGGAACAGGGCGCCCCGCGAGGGCCTTACGCGACTTGAAAAGCGTACGAAGGTGAAAATAAAGCAGAACTGCGACTAACGCCTCGTGGAAACCGCTTGAAGCTTCTTCCTCAGCAGGGCTATTAGAAGGCCTTACATAGAGGTAAGTACTCACATCGAGCTT
The DNA here is from genome assembly GCF_964165515.1 of Mesoplodon bidens. Taxonomy (NCBI): domain Eukaryota; kingdom Metazoa; phylum Chordata; class Mammalia; order Artiodactyla; family Ziphiidae; genus Mesoplodon; species Mesoplodon bidens. The sequence goes on from NW_027671859.1 coordinate 15,390, forward strand.
CCCGTTCGCCCTAGAGCGTGGCAGGAAGAGCTCTTCCCGGGACTCTGGAAGCACCCAGTTTATTTATAGAAAACGGCTTCTCTTCCACGAGCCCTGACTCCAGCGACTAGGGGCCCATCCCAAACGGTTTTATGCAGGTAGCTTCAAGGCAGCATGAATGGTGCTATAAAAATGAGAAGGCAAGGCTTGGCTCCTCAGGCCCCCACTTCCAGTCAACACGCTGACTACCGCCTTGTGATTCGTAGCTCGTCCAAAGAGGCTCTAGCTACACACAGGTCCCCTCCCTGAATCCACTTTTCTTCACGGGGTGTTCTGCCTGTAGCTAACTCGCTCATCCAAGGAATGCACCAGGGAGGCTATCGGGCCTCAGCCTCTTCGGAGAGCCTGCAGTGTAACAGGCAGAGCTCTGCTCTTGTGGCAGTGGGAAGGCAAGCCGGCTTTCTCCTGCAAGTATGGGGTCTTCAGGTATGAGTGCCTAGAAGGAATGCCAAGCTGTTTGGGTTTCCCCGTGCAGCTCAGTCGAGAACAGTGAGGCAGATTTGCATGGCATGGGGGACGCCAGAGAAGAGTTTTCCTGGAGACGTTGGAGCGCTGGGGAAAGCGACCTCTCGCCCGGAGGAGTGCCGTGTGTTGCCCTGCACTCGGCAAACACAGAGTGAGCGGGAAGGGCTTTCGGCCCGGGCACTTTCTTTGCAGGCCGGGGGAGCCTGCCGGTACTCAGTTTCTTTGTCGGGAACAGGGCGCCCCGCGAGGGCCTTACGCGTCTTGAAAAGCGTCCGAAGGTGAAAATAAAGCAGAACTGCGACTAAGGCCTCGTGGAAACCGCTTGAAGCTTCTTCCTCAGCAGGGCTATTAGAAGGACTTACATAGAGGTAGGTACTCACATCGAGCTTCCCGTTCGCCCTAGAGCGTGGCAGGAAGACCTCTTCCCGGGACTCTGGAAGCACCCAGTTTATTTATAGAAAACGGCTTCTCTTCCACGAGCCCTGACTCCAGCGACTAGGGGCCCATCCCAAACGGTTTTATGCAGGTACCTTCAAGGCAGCATGAATGGTGCTATAAAAATGAGAAGGCAAGGCTTGGCTCCTCAGGCCCCCACTTCCAGTCAACACGCTGACTACCGCCGTGTGATTCGTAGCTCGTCCAAACAGGCTCTAGCTACACACAGGTCCCCTCCCTGAATCCACTTTTCTTCACGGCGTGTTCTGCCTGTAGCTTACTCGCTCATGCAAGGAATGCACCAGGGAGGCTATCGGGCCTCAGCCTCTTCGGAGAGCCTGCAGTGTAACAGGCAGAGCTCTGCTCTAGTGGCAGTGGGAAGGCAAGCCGGCTTTCTCCTGCAAGTATGGGGTCTTCAGGTATGAGTGCCTAGAAGGAATGCCAAGCAGTTTGGGTTTCCCCGTGCAGCTCAGTCGAGGACAGTGAGGCAGATTTGCATGGCATGGGGGACGCCAGAGAAGAGTATTCCTGGAGACGTTGGAGCGCCGGGGAAAGCGATCTCTCGCCCGGAGGAGTGCCGTGTGTTGCCCTGCACTCGGCAAACACAGAGTGAGCGGGAAGGGCTTTCGGCCCGGGCACTCTCTTTGCAGGCCGGGGGAGCCTGCCGGTACTCAGGGTCCTTGTCGGGAACACGGCACCCTGACTGGGCCTTACGCTTCTTGAAAAGCGTCCGAAGGTGAAAATAAAGCAGAACTGCGACTAAGGCCTCGTGGAAACCGCTTGAAGCTTCTTCCTCAGCAGGGCTATTAGAAGGCCTTACATAGAAGTAAGTACTCACATCGAGCTTCCCGTTCGCCCTAGAGCGTGGCAAGAAGAGCTCTTCAGGGGACTCTGGAAGCACCCAGTTTATTTATAGAAAACGTCTTCTCTTCCACGAGCCCTGACTCCAGCGACTAGGGGCCCATCCCAAACGGTTTTATGCAGGTAGCTTCAAGGCAGCATGAATGGTGCTTTAAAAATGAGAAGGCAAGGCTTGGCTCCTCAGGCCCCCACTTCCAGTCAACACGCTGACTACCGCCTTGTGATTCGTAGCTCGTCCAAAGAGGCTCTAGCTACACACAGGTCCCCTCCCTGAATCCACTTTTCTTCACGGGCTGTTCTGCCTGTAGCTAACTCGCTCATCCAAGGAATGCACCAGGGAGGCTATCGGGCCTCAGCCTCTTCGGAGAGCCTGCAGTGTAACAGGCAGAGCACTGCTCTTGTGGCAGTGGGAAGGCCAGTCGGCTTTCTCCTGCAGGTATGGGGTCTTCAGGTATGAGTGCCTAGAAGGAATGCCAAGCTGTTTGGGTTTCCCCGTGCAGCTCAGTCGAGAACAGTGAGGCAGATATGCATGGCATGGGGGACGCCAGAGAAGAGTTTTCCTGGAGACGTTGGAGCGCTGGGGAAAGCGACCTCTCGCCCGGAGGAGTGCCTTGTGTTGCCCTGCACTCGGCAAACACAGAGTGAGCGGGAAGGGCTTTCGGCCCGGGCACTTTCTTTGCAGGCCGGGGGAGCCTGCCGGTACTCAGTGTCCTTGTCGGGAACAGGGCACCCTGCCTGGGCCTTACGCGTCTTAAAAAGCGTCCGAAGGTGAAAATAAAGCAGAATTGCGACTAAGGCCTCGTGGAAACCGCTTGAAGCTTCTTCCTCAGCAGGGCTATTAGAAGGCCTTACATAGAGGTAAGTACTCACATCGAGCTTCCCGTTCGCCCTAGAGCGTGGCAGGAAGAGCTCTTCCCGGGACTCTGGAAGCACCCAGTTTATTTATAGAAAACGGCTTCTCTTCCACGAGCCCTGACTCCAGCGACTAGGGGCCCATCCCAAACGGTTTTATGCAGGTAGCTTCAAGGCAGCATGAATGGTGCTTTGAAAATGAGAAGGCGAGGCTTGGGTCCTCAGGCCCCCACTTCCAGTCAACACGCTGACTACCGCCTTGTGATTCGTAGCTCGTCCAAAGAGGCTCTAGCTACACACAGGTCCCCTCCCTGAATCCACTTTTCTTCACGGGCTGTTCTGCCTGTAGCTAACTCGCTCATCCAAGGAATGCACCAGGGAGGCTATCGGGCCTCAGCCTCTTCGGAGAGCCTGCAGTGTAACAGGCAGAGCTCTGCTCTAGTAGCAGTGGGAAGGCAAGCCGGCTTTCTCCTGCAAGTATGGGGTCTTCAGGTATGAGTGCCTAGAAGGAATGCCAAGCAGTTTGGGTTTCCCCGTGCAGCTCAGTCGAGGACAGTGAGGCAGATTTGCATGGCATGGGGGACGCCAGAGAAGAGTTTTCCTGGAGCCGTTGGAGTGCTGGGGAAAGCGACCTCTCGCCCGGAGGAGTGCCGTGTCTTCCCCTGCACTCGGCAAACACAGAGTGAGCGGGAAGGGCTTTCGGCCCGGGCACTCTCTTTGCAGGCCGGGGGAGCCTGCCGGTACTCAGGGTCCTTGTCGGGAACACGGCACCCTGCCTGGGCCTTACGCGTCTTGAAAAGCGTCCAAAGGTGAAAATAAAGCAGAACTGCGACTAAGGCCTCGTGGAAACCGCTCGAAGCTTCTTCCTCAGCAGGGCTATTAGAAGGCCTTACATAGAGGTAAGTACTCACATCGAGCTTCCCGTTCGCCCTAGAGCGTGGCAAGAAGAGCTCTTCCCGGGACTCTGGAAGCACCCAGTTTATTTATAGAAAACGGCTTCTCTTCCACGAGCCCTGACTCCAGCGACTAGGGGCCCATCCCAAACGGTTTTATGCAGGCAGCTTCAAGGGAGCATGAATGGTGCTTTAAAAATGAGAAGGCAAGGCTAGGGTCCTCAGGCCCCCACTTCCAGTCAACACGCTGACTACCGCCTTGTGATTCGTAGCACGTCCAAAGAGGCTCTAGCTACACACAGGTCCCCTCCCTGAATCCACTTTTCTTCACGGGGTGTTCTGCCTGTAGCTTACTCGCTCATGCAAGGAATGCACCAGGAAGGCTATCGGGCCTCAGCCTCTTCGGAGAGCCTGCAGTGTAACAGGCAGAGCTCTGCTCTAGTGGCAGTGGGAAGGCAAGCCGGCTTTCTCCTGCAAGTATGGGGTCTTCAGGTATGAGTGCCTAGAAGGAATGCCAAGCAGTTTCGGTTTCCCCGTGCAGCTCATTCGAGGACAGTGAAGCAGATTTGCCTGGCATGGGGGACGCAAGAGAAGAGTTTTCCTGGAGACGTTGGAGCGCTGGGGAAAGCGACCTCTCGCCCGGAGGAGTGCCGTGTGTTGCCCTGCACTCGGCAAACACAGAGTGAGCGGGAAGGGCTTTCGGCCCGGGCACTTTCTTTGCAGGCCGGGGGAGCCTGCCGGTACTCAGTTTCTTTGTCGGGAACAGGGCGCCCCGCGAGGGCCTTACGCGTCTTGAAAAGCGTACGAAGGTGAAAATAAAGGAGAACTGCGACTAAGGCCTCGTGGAAACCGCTCGAAGCTTCCGCCTCTGCAGGGCTATTAGAAGGCCTTACTTGGAGGTAAGTACTCACATCGAGCTTCCCGTTCGCCCTAGAGCGTGGCAAGAAGAGCTCTTCCCGGGACTCTGGAAGCACCCAGTTTATTTATAGAAAACGGCTTCTCTTCCACGAGCCCTGACTCCAGCGACTAGGGGCCCATCCCAAACGGTTTTATGCAGGCAGCTTCAAGGGAGCATGAATGGTGCTTTAAAAATGAGAAGGCAAGGCTAGGGTCCTCAGGCCCCCACTTCCAGTCAACACGCTGACTACCGCCTTGTGATTCGTAGGACGTCCAAAGAGGCTCTAGCTACACACAGGTCCCCTCCCTGAATCCACTTTTCTTCACGGGGTGTTCTGCCTGTAGCTTACTCGCTCATGCAAGGAATGCACCAGGAAGGCTATCGGGCCTCAGCCTCTTCGGAGAGCCTGCAGTGTAACAGGCAGAGCTCTGCTCTAGTGGCAGTGGGAAGGCAAGCCGGCTTTCTCCTGCAGGTATGGGGTCTTCAGGTATGAGTGCCTAGAAGGAATGCCAAGCTGTTTGGGTTTCCCCGTGCAGCTCAGTCGAGAACAGTGAGGCAGATATGCATGGCATGGGGGACGCCAGAGAAGAGTTTTCCTGGAGACGTTGGAGCGCTGGGGAAAGCGACCTCTCGCCCGGAGGAGTGCCTTGTGTTGCCCTGCACTCGGCAAACACAGAGTGAGCGGGAAGGGCTTTCGGCCCGGGCACTTTCTTTGCAGGCCGGGGGAGCCTGCCGGTACTCAGTTTCTTTGTCGGGAACAGGGCGCCCCGCGAGGGCCTTACGCGACTTGAAAAGCGTACGAAGGTGAAAATAAAGCAGAACTGCGACTAACGCCTCGTGGAAACCGCTTGAAGCTTCTTCCTCAGCAGGGCTATTAGAAGGCCTTACATAGAGGTAAGTACTCACATCGAGCTTCCCGTTCGCCCTAGAGCGTGGCAGGAAGAGCTCTTCCCGGGACTCTGGAAGCACCCAGTTTATTTATAGAAAACGGCTTCTCTTCCACGAGCCCTGACTCCAGCGACTAGGGGCCCATCCCAAACGGTTTTATGCAGGTAGCTTCAAGGCAGCATGAATGGTGCTATAAAAATGAGAAGGCAAGGCTTGGCTCCTCAGGCCCCCACTTCCAGTCAACACGCTGACTACCGCCTTGTGATTCGTAGCTCGTCCAAAGAGGCTCTAGCTACACACAGGTCCCCTCCCTGAATCCACTTTTCTTCACGGGGTGTTCTGCCTGTAGCTAACTCGCTCATCCAAGGAATGCACCAGGGAGGCTATCGGGCCTCAGCCTCTTCGGAGAGCCTGCAGTGTAACAGGCAGAGCTCTGCTCTTGTGGCAGTGGGAAGGCAAGCCGGCTTTCTCCTGCAAGTATGGGGTCTTCAGGTATGAGTGCCTAGAAGGAATGCCAAGCTGTTTGGGTTTCCCCGTGCAGCTCAGTCGAGAACAGTGAGGCAGATTTGCATGGCATGGGGGACGCCAGAGAAGAGTTTTCCTGGAGACGTTGGAGCGCTGGGGAAAGCGACCTCTCGCCCGGAGGAGTGCCGTGTGTTGCCCTGCACTCGGCAAACACAGAGTGAGCGGGAAGGGCTTTCGGCCCGGGCACTTTCTTTGCAGGCCGGGGGAGCCTGCCGGTACTCAGTTTCTTTGTCGGGAACAGGGCGCCCCGCGAGGGCCTTACGCGTCTTGAAAAGCGTCCGAAGGTGAAAATAAAGCAGAACTGCGACTAAGGCCTCGTGGAAACCGCTTGAAGCTTCTTCCTCAGCAGGGCTATTAGAAGGACTTACATAGAGGTAGGTACTCACATCGAGCTTCCCGTTCGCCCTAGAGCGTGGCAGGAAGAGCTCTTCCCGGGACTCTGGAAGCACCCAGTTTATTTATAGAAAACGGCTTCTCTTCCACGAGCCCTGACTCCAGCGACTAGGGGCCCATCCCAAACGGTTTTATGCAGGTAGCTTCAAGGCAGCATGAATGGTGCTTTAAAAATGAGAAGGCAAGGCTTGGGTCCTCAGGCCCCCACTTCCAGTCAACACGCTGACTACCGCCTTGTGATTCGTAGCTCGTCCAAAGAGGCTCTAGCTACACACAGGTCCCCTCCCTGAATCCACTTTTCTTCACGGGGTGTTCTGCCTGTAGCTAACTCGCTCTTCCAAGGAATGCACCTGGGAGGCTATCGGGCCTCAGCCTCTTCGGAGAGCCTGCAGTGTAACAGGCAGAGCTCTGCTCTAGTGGCAGTGGGAACGCAAGCCGGCTTTCTCCTGCAAGTATGGGGTCTTCAGGTATGAGTGCCTAGAAGGAATGCCAAGCAGTTTGGGTTTCCCCGTGCAGCTCAGTCGAGGACAGTGAGGCAGATTTGCATGGCATGGGGGACGCCAGAGAAGAGTTTTCCTGGAGACGTTGGAGCGCTGGGGAAAGCGATCTCTCGCCCGGAGGAGTGCCGTGTGTTGCCCTGCACTCGGCAAACACAGAGTGAGTGGGAAGGGCTTTCGGCCCGGGCACTTTCTTTGCAGGCCGGGGGAGCCTGCCGGTACTCAGTGTCCTTGTCGGGAACAGTGCACCCTGCCTGGGCCTTACGCGTCTTGAAAAGCGTCCGAAGGTGAAAATAAAGCAGAATTGCGACTAAGGCCTCGTGGAAACCGCTTGAAGCTTCTTCCTCAGCAGGGCTATTAGAAGGCCTTACATAGAGGTAAGTACTCACATCGAGCTTCCCTTTCGCCCTAGAGCGTGGCAAGAAGAGCTCTTCCCGGGACTCTGGAAGCACCCAGTTTATTTATAGAAAACGGCTTCTCTTCCACGAGCCCTGACTCCAGCGACTAGGGGCCCATCCCAAACGGTTTTATGCAGGCAGCTTCAAGGGAGCATGAATGGTGCTTTAAAAATGAGAAGGCAAGGCTAGGGTCCTCAGGCCCCCACTTCCAGTCAACACGCTGACTACCGCCTTGTGATTCGTAGGACGTCCAAAGAGGCTCTAGCTACACACAGGTCCCCTCCCTGAATCCACTTTTCTTCACGGGGTGTTCTGCCTGTAGCTTACTCGCTCATGCAAGGAATGCACCAGGAAGGCTATCGGGCCTCAGCCTCTTCGGAGAGCCTGCAGTGTAACAGGCAGAGCTCTGCTCTAGTGGCAGTGGGAAGGCAAGCCGGCTTTCTCCTGCAAGTATGGGGTCTTCAGGTATGAGTGCCTAGAAGGAATGCCAAGCAGTTTCGGTTTCCCCGTGCAGCTCATTCGAGGACAGTGAAGCAGATTTGCCTGGCATGGGGGACGCCAGAGAAGAGTTTTCCTGGAGACGTTGGAGCGCTGGGGAAAGCGACCTCTCGCCCGGAGGAGTGCCGTGTGTTGCCCTGCACTCGGCAAACACAGAGTGAGCGGGAAGGGCTTTCGGCCCGGGCACTTTCTTTGCAGGCCGGGGGAGCCTGCCGGTACTCAGTTCCTTTGTCGGGAACAGGGCGCCCCGCGAGGGCCTTACGCGTCTTGAAAAGCGTCCGAAGGTGAAAATAAAGCAGAACTGCGACTAAGGCCTCGTGGAAACCGCTTGAAGCTTCTTCCTCAGCAGGGCTATTAGAAGGACTTACATAGAGGTAGGTACTCACATCGAGCTTCCCGTTCGCCCTAGAGCGTGGCAGGAAGACCTCTTCCCGGGACTCTGGAAGCACCCAGTTTATTTATAGAAAACGGCTTCTCTTCCACGAGCCCTGACTCCAGCGACTAGGGGCCCATCCCAAACGGTTTTATGCAGGTACCTTCAAGGCAGCATGAATGGTGCTATAAAAATGAGAAGGCAAGGCTTGGCTCCTCAGGCCCCCACTTCCAGTCAACACGCTGACTACCGCCGTGTGATTCGTAGCTCGTCCAAACAGGCTCTAGCTACACACAGGTCCCCTCCCTGAATCCACTTTTCTTCACGGCGTGTTCTGCCTGTAGCTTACTCGCTCATGCAAGGAATGCACCAGGGAGGCTATCGGGCCTCAGCCTCTTCGGAGAGCCTGCAGTGTAACAGGCAGAGCTCTGCTCTAGTGGCAGTGGGAAGGCAAGCCGGCTTTCTCCTGCAAGTATGGGGTCTTCAGGTATGAGTGCCTAGAAGGAATGCCAAGCAGTTTGGGTTTCCCCGTGCAGCTCAGTCGAGGACAGTGAGGCAGATTTGCATGGCATGGGGGACGCCAGAGAAGAGTATTCCTGGAGACGTTGGAGCGCCGGGGAAAGCGATCTCTCGCCCGGAGGAGTGCCGTGTGTTGCCCTGCACTCGGCAAACACAGAGTGAGCGGGAAGGGCTTTCGGCCCGGGCACTCTCTTTGCAGGCCGGGGGAGCCTGCCGGTACTCAGGGTCCTTGTCGGGAACACGGCACCCTGACTGGGCCTTACGCTTCTTGAAAAGCGTCCGAAGGTGAAAATAAAGCAGAACTGCGACTAAGGCCTCGTGGAAACCGCTTGAAGCTTCTTCCTCAGCAGGGCTATTAGAAGGCCTTACATAGAAGTAAGTACTCACATCGAGCTTCCCGTTCGCCCTAGAGCGTGGCAAGAAGAGCTCTTCAGGGGACTCTGGAAGCACCCAGTTTATTTATAGAAAACGTCTTCTCTTCCACGAGCCCTGACTCCAGCGACTAGGGGCCCATCCCAAACGGTTTTATGCAGGTAGCTTCAAGGCAGCATGAATGGTGCTTTAAAAATGAGAAGGCAAGGCTTGGCTCCTCAGGCCCCCACTTCCAGTCAACACGCTGACTACCGCCTTGTGATTCGTAGCTCGTCCAAAGAGGCTCTAGCTACACACAGGTCCCCTCCCTGAATCCACTTTTCTTCACGGGCTGTTCTGCCTGTAGCTAACTCGCTCATCCAAGGAATGCACCAGGGAGGCTATCGGGCCTCAGCCTCTTCGGAGAGCCTGCAGTGTAACAGGCAGAGCACTGCTCTTGTGGCAGTGGGAAGGCCAGTCGGCTTTCTCCTGCAGGTATGGGGTCTTCAGGTATGAGTGCCTAGAAGGAATGCCAAGCTGTTTGGGTTTCCCCGTGCAGCTCAGTCGAGAACAGTGAGGCAGATATGCATGGCATGGGGGACGCCAGAGAAGAGTTTTCCTGGAGACGTTGGAGCGCTGGGGAAAGCGACCTCTCGCCCGGAGGAGTGCCTTGTGTTGCCCTGCACTCGGCAAACACAGAGTGAGCGGGAAGGGCTTTCGGCCCGGGCACTTTCTTTGCAGGCCGGGGGAGCCTGCCGGTACTCAGTGTCCTTGTCGGGAACAGGGCACCCTGCCTGGGCCTTACGCGTCTTAAAAAGCGTCCGAAGGTGAAAATAAAGCAGAATTGCGACTAAGGCCTCGTGGAAACCGCTTGAAGCTTCTTCCTCAGCAGGGCTATTAGAAGGCCTTACATAGAGGTAAGTACTCACATCGAGCTTCCCGTTCGCCCTAGAGCGTGGCAGGAAGAGCTCTTCCCGGGACTCTGGAAGCACCCAGTTTATTTATAGAAAACGGCTTCTCTTCCACGAGCCCTGACTCCAGCGACTAGGGGCCCATCCCAAACGGTTTTATGCAGGTAGCTTCAAGGCAGCATGAATGGTGCTTTGAAAATGAGAAGGCGAGGCTTGGGTCCTCAGGCCCCCACTTCCAGTCAACACGCTGACTACCGCCTTGTGATTCGTAGCTCGTCCAAAGAGGCTCTAGCTACACACAGGTCCCCTCCCTGAATCCACTTTTCTTCACGGGCTGTTCTGCCTGTAGCTAACTCGCTCATCCAAGGAATGCACCAGGGAGGCTATCGGGCCTCAGCCTCTTCGGAGAGCCTGCAGTGTAACAGGCAGAGCTCTGCTCTAGTAGCAGTGGGAAGGCAAGCCGGCTTTCTCCTGCAAGTATGGGGTCTTCAGGTATGAGTGCCTAGAAGGAATGCCAAGCAGTTTGGGTTTCCCCGTGCAGCTCAGTCGAGGACAGTGAGGCAGATTTGCATGGCATGGGGGACGCCAGAGAAGAGTTTTCCTGGAGCCGTTGGAGTGCTGGGGAAAGCGACCTCTCGCCCGGAGGAGTGCCGTGTCTTCCCCTGCACTCGGCAAACACAGAGTGAGCGGGAAGGGCTTTCGGCCCGGGCACTCTCTTTGCAGGCCGGGGGAGCCTGCCGGTACTCAGGGTCCTTGTCGGGAACACGGCACCCTGCCTGGGCCTTACGCGTCTTGAAAAGCGTCCAAAGGTGAAAATAAAGCAGAACTGCGACTAAGGCCTCGTGGAAACCGCTCGAAGCTTCTTCCTCAGCAGGGCTATTAGAAGGCCTTACATAGAGGTAAGTACTCACATCGAGCTTCCCGTTCGCCCTAGAGCGTGGCAAGAAGAGCTCTTCCCGGGACTCTGGAAGCACCCAGTTTATTTATAGAAAACGGCTTCTCTTCCACGAGCCCTGACTCCAGCGACTAGGGGCCCATCCCAAACGGTTTTATGCAGGCAGCTTCAAGGGAGCATGAATGGTGCTTTAAAAATGAGAAGGCAAGGCTAGGGTCCTCAGGCCCCCACTTCCAGTCAACACGCTGACTACCGCCTTGTGATTCGTAGCACGTCCAAAGAGGCTCTAGCTACACACAGGTCCCCTCCCTGAATCCACTTTTCTTCACGGGGTGTTCTGCCTGTAGCTTACTCGCTCATGCAAGGAATGCACCAGGAAGGCTATCGGGCCTCAGCCTCTTCGGAGAGCCTGCAGTGTAACAGGCAGAGCTCTGCTCTAGTGGCAGTGGGAAGGCAAGCCGGCTTTCTCCTGCAAGTATGGGGTCTTCAGGTATGAGTGCCTAGAAGGAATGCCAAGCAGTTTCGGTTTCCCCGTGCAGCTCATTCGAGGACAGTGAAGCAGATTTGCCTGGCATGGGGGACGCAAGAGAAGAGTTTTCCTGGAGACGTTGGAGCGCTGGGGAAAGCGACCTCTCGCCCGGAGGAGTGCCGTGTGTTGCCCTGCACTCGGCAAACACAGAGTGAGCGGGAAGGGCTTTCGGCCCGGGCACTTTCTTTGCAGGCCGGGGGAGCCTGCCGGTACTCAGTTTCTTTGTCGGGAACAGGGCGCCCCGCGAGGGCCTTACGCGTCTTGAAAAGCGTACGAAGGTGAAAATAAAGGAGAACTGCGACTAAGGCCTCGTGGAAACCGCTCGAAGCTTCCGCCTCTGCAGGGCTATTAGAAGGCCTTACTTGGAGGTAAGTACTCACATCGAGCTTCCCGTTCGCCCTAGAGCGTGGCAAGAAGAGCTCTTCCCGGGACTCTGGAAGCACCCAGTTTATTTATAGAAAACGGCTTCTCTTCCACGAGCCCTGACTCCAGCGACTAGGGGCCCATCCCAAACGGTTTTATGCAGGCAGCTTCAAGGGAGCATGAATGGTGCTTTAAAAATGAGAAGGCAAGGCTAGGGTCCTCAGGCCCCCACTTCCAGTCAACACGCTGACTACCGCCTTGTGATTCGTAGGACGTCCAAAGAGGCTCTAGCTACACACAGGTCCCCTCCCTGAATCCACTTTTCTTCACGGGGTGTTCTGCCTGTAGCTTACTCGCTCATGCAAGGAATGCACCAGGAAGGCTATCGGGCCTCAGCCTCTTCGGAGAGCCTGCAGTGTAACAGGCAGAGCTCTGCTCTAGTGGCAGTGGGAAGGCAAGCCGGCTTTCTCCTGCAGGTATGGGGTCTTCAGGTATGAGTGCCTAGAAGGAATGCCAAGCTGTTTGGGTTTCCCCGTGCAGCTCAGTCGAGAACAGTGAGGCAGATATGCATGGCATGGGGGACGCCAGAGAAGAGTTTTCCTGGAGACGTTGGAGCGCTGGGGAAAGCGACCTCTCGCCCGGAGGAGTGCCTTGTGTTGCCCTGCACTCGGCAAACACAGAGTGAGCGGGAAGGGCTTTCGGCCCGGGCACTTTCTTTGCAGGCCGGGGGAGCCTGCCGGTACTCAGTTTCTTTGTCGGGAACAGGGCGCCCCGCGAGGGCCTTACGCGACTTGAAAAGCGTACGAAGGTGAAAATAAAGCAGAACTGCGACTAACGCCTCGTGGAAACCGCTTGAAGCTTCTTCCTCAGCAGGGCTATTAGAAGGCCTTACATAGAGGTAAGTACTCACATCGAGCTTCCCGTTCGCCCTAGAGCGTGGCAGGAAGAGCTCTTCCCGGGACTCTGGAAGCACCCAGTTTATTTATAGAAAACGGCTTCTCTTCCACGAGCCCTGACTCCAGCGACTAGGGGCCCATCCCAAACGGTTTTATGCAGGTAGCTTCAAGGCAGCATGAATGGTGCTATAAAAATGAGAAGGCAAGGCTTGGCTCCTCAGGCCCCCACTTCCAGTCAACACGCTGACTACCGCCTTGTGATTCGTAGCTCGTCCAAAGAGGCTCTAGCTACACACAGGTCCCCTCCCTGAATCCACTTTTCTTCACGGGGTGTTCTGCCTGTAGCTAACTCGCTCATCCAAGGAATGCACCAGGGAGGCTATCGGGCCTCAGCCTCTTCGGAGAGCCTGCAGTGTAACAGGCAGAGCTCTGCTCTTGTGGCAGTGGGAAGGCAAGCCGGCTTTCTCCTGCAAGTATGGGGTCTTCAGGTATGAGTGCCTAGAAGGAATGCCAAGCTGTTTGGGTTTCCCCGTGCAGCTCAGTCGAGAACAGTGAGGCAGATTTGCATGGCATGGGGGACGCCAGAGAAGAGTTTTCCTGGAGACGTTGGAGCGCTGGGGAAAGCGACCTCTCGCCCGGAGGAGTGCCGTGTGTTGCCCTGCACTCGGCAAACACAGAGTGAGCGGGAAGGGCTTTCGGCCCGGGCACTTTCTTTGCAGGCCGGGGGAGCCTGCCGGTACTCAGTTTCTTTGTCGGGAACAGGGCGCCCCGCGAGGGCCTTACGCGTCTTGAAAAGCGTCCGAAGGTGAAAATAAAGCAGAACTGCGACTAAGGCCTCGTGGAAACCGCTTGAAGCTTCTTCCTCAGCAGGGCTATTAGAAGGACTTACATAGAGGTAGGTACTCACATCGAGCTTCCCGTTCGCCCTAGAGCGTGGCAGGAAGAGCTCTTCCCGGGACTCTGGAAGCACCCAGTTTATTTATAGAAAACGGCTTCTCTTCCACGAGCCCTGACTCCAGCGACTAGGGGCCCATCCCAAACGGTTTTATGCAGGTAGCTTCAAGGCAGCATGAATGGTGCTTTAAAAATGAGAAGGCAAGGCTTGGGTCCTCAGGCCCCCACTTCCAGTCAACACGCTGACTACCGCCTTGTGATTCGTAGCTCGTCCAAAGAGGCTCTAGCTACACACAGGTCCCCTCCCTGAATCCACTTTTCTTCACGGGGTGTTCTGCCTGTAGCTAACTCGCTCTTCCAAGGAATGCACCTGGGAGGCTATCGGGCCTCAGCCTCTTCGGAGAGCCTGCAGTGTAACAGGCAGAGCTCTGCTCTAGTGGCAGTGGGAACGCAAGCCGGCTTTCTCCTGCAAGTATGGGGTCTTCAGGTATGAGTGCCTAGAAGGAATGCCAAGCAGTTTGGGTTTCCCCGTGCAGCTCAGTCGAGGACAGTGAGGCAGATTTGCATGGCATGGGGGACGCCAGAGAAGAGTTTTCCTGGAGACGTTGGAGCGCTGGGGAAAGCGATCTCTCGCCCGGAGGAGTGCCGTGTGTTGCCCTGCACTCGGCAAACACAGAGTGAGTGGGAAGGGCTTTCGGCCCGGGCACTTTCTTTGCAGGCCGGGGGAGCCTGCCGGTACTCAGTGTCCTTGTCGGGAACAGTGCACCCTGCCTGGGCCTTACGCGTCTTGAAAAGCGTCCGAAGGTGAAAATAAAGCAGAATTGCGACTAAGGCCTCGTGGAAACCGCTTGAAGCTTCTTCCTCAGCAGGGCTATTAGAAGGCCTTACATAGAGGTAAGTACTCACATCGAGCTTCCCTTTCGCCCTAGAGCGTGGCAGGAAGAGCTCTTCCCGGGACTCTGGAAGCACCCAGTTTATTTATAGAAAACGGCTTCTCTTCCACGAGCCCTGACTCCAGCGACTAGGGGCCCATCCCAAACGGTTTTATGCAGGTAGCTTCAAGGCAGCATGAATGGTGCTTTAAAAATGAGAAGGCAAGGCTTGGCTCCTCAGGCCCCCACTTCCAGTCAACACGCTGACTACCGCCTTGTGATTCGTAGCTCGTCCAAAGAGGCTCTAGCTACACACAGGTCCCCTCCCTGAATCCACTTTTCTTCACGGGCTGTTCTGCCTGTAGCTAACTCGCTCATCCAAGGAATGCACCAGGGAGGCTATCGGGCCTCAGCCTCTTCGGAGAGCCTGCAGTGTAACAGGCAGAGCTCTGCTCTTGTGGCAGTGGGAAGGCAAGACGGCTTTCTCCTGCAGGTATGGGGTCTTCAGGTATGAGTGCCTAGAAGGAATGCCAAGCTGTTTGGGTTTCCCCGTGCAGCTCAGTCGAGAACAGTGAGGCAGATATGCATGGCATGGGGGACGCCAGAGAAGAGTTTTCCTGGAGACGTTGGAGCGCTGGGGAAAGCGACCTCTCGCCCGGAGGAGTGCCTTGTGTTGCCCTGCACTCGGCAAACACAGAGTGAGCGGGAAGGGCTTTCGGCCCGGGCACTTTCTTTGCAGGCCGGGGGAGCCTGCCGGTACTCAGTTTCTTTGTCGGGAACAGGGCGCCCCGCGAGGGCCTTACGCGACTTGAAAAGCGTACGAAGGTGAAAATAAAGGAGAACTGCGACTAAGGCCTCGTGGAAACCGCTCGAATCTTCCGCCTCTGCAGGGCTATTAGAAGGCCTTACTTGGAGGTAAGTACTCACATCGAGATTCCCTTTCGCCCTAGAGCGTGACAGGATGAGGTCTTCCCGGGACTCTGGAAGCACCCTGTTTTTTTATAGAAAACGGCTTCTCTTCCTCGAGCCCTGACTCCAGCGACTAGGAGACCGTCCTAATCGGTTTTATGCAGGCAGCTTCAAGGCAGCATGAAAGGTGCTTTAAAAATGAGAAGGCAAGGCTAGGGTCCTCAGGCCCCCACTTCCAGTCAACACGCTGACTACCGCCTTGTGATTCGTAGCTCGTCCAAAGAGGCTCTAGCTACACACAGGTCCCCTCCCTGAATCCACTTTTCTTCACGGGGTGTTCTGCCTGTAGCTAACTCGCTCATGCAAGGAATGCACCAGGGAGGCTATCGGGCCTCAGCCTCTTCGGAGAGCCTGCAGTGTAACAGGCAGAGCTCTGCTCTAGTGGCAGTGGGAAGGCAAGCCGGCTTTCTCCTGCAAGTATGGGGTCTTCAGGTATGAGTGCCTAGAAGGAATGCCAAGCAGTTTGGGTTTCCCCGTGCAGCTCAGTCGAGGACAGTGAGGCAGATTTGCATGGCATGGGGGACGCCAGAGAAGAGTTTTCCTGGAGTTGTTGGAGCGCTGGGGAAAGCGACCTCTCGCCCGGAGGAGTGCCGTGTGTTGCCCTGCACTCCGCAAACACAGAGTGAGCGGGAAGGGCTTTCGGCCCGGGCACTCTCTTTGCAGGCCGGGGGAGCCTGCCGGTACTCAGTGTCCTTGTCGGGAACAGGGCACCCTGCCTGGGCCTTACGCGTCTTGAAAAGCGTCCGAAGGTGAAAATAAAGCAGAACTGCGACTAAAGCCTCGTGGAAACCGCTTGAAGCTTCTTCCTCAGCAGGGCTATTAGAAGGCCTTACATAGAGGTAAGTACTCACATCGAGCTTCCCGTTCGCCCTAGAGCGTGGCAGGAAGAGCTCTTCCCGGGACTCTGGAAGCACCCAGTTTATTTATAGAAAACGGCTTCTCTTCCACGAGCCCTGACTCCAGCGACTAGGGGCCCATCCCAAACGGTTTTATGCAGGTAGCTTCAAGGCAGCATGAATGGTGCTTTGAAAATGAGAAGGCGAGGCTTGGGTCCTCAGGCCCCCACTTCCAGTCAACACGCTGACTACCGCCTTGTGATTCGTAGCTCGTCCAAAGAGGCTCTAGCTACACACAGGTCCCCTCCCTGAATCCACTTTTCTTCACGGGCTGTTCTGCCTGTAGCTAACTCGCTCATCCAAGGAATGCACCAGGGAGGCTATCGGGCCTCAGCCTCTTCGGAGAGCCTGCAGTGTAACAGGCAGAGCTCTGCTCTTGTGGCAGTGGGAAGGCAAGCCGGCTTTCTCCTGCAAGTATGGGGTCTTCAGGTATGAGTGCCTAGAAGGAATGCCAAGCAGTTTGGGTTTCCCCGTGCAGCTCAGTCGAGGACAGTGAGGCAGATTTGCATGGCATGGGGGACGCCAGAGAAGAGTTTTCCTGGAGCCGTTGGAGTGCTGGGGAAAGCGACCTCTCGCCCGGAGGAGTGCCGTGTCTTCCCCTGCACTCGGCAAACACAGAGTGAGCGGGAAGGGCTTTCGGCCCGGGCACTCTCTTTGCAGGCCGGGGGAGCCTGCCGGTACTCAGGGTCCTTGTCGGGAACACGGCACCCTGCCTGGGCCTTACGCGTCTTGAAAAGCGTCCAAAGGTGAAAATAAAGCAGAACTGCGACTAAGGCCTCGTGGAAACCGCTCGAAGCTTCTTCCTCAGCAGGGCTATTAGAAGGCCTTACATAGAGGTAAGTACTCACATCGAGCTTCCCGTTCGCCCTAGAGCGTGGCAAGAAGAGCTCTTCCCGGGACTCTGGAAGCACCCAGTTTATTTATAGAAAACGGCTTCTCTTCCACGAGCCCTGACTCCAGCGACTAGGGGCCCATCCCAAACGGTTTTATGCAGGCAGCTTCAAGGGAGCATGAATGGTGCTTTAAAAATGAGAAGGCAAGGCTAGGGTCCTCAGGCCCCCACTTCCAGTCAACACGCTGACTACCGCCTTGTGATTCGTAGCACGTCCAAAGAGGCTCTAGCTACACACAGGTCCCCTCCCTGAATCCACTTTTCTTCACGGGGTGTTCTGCCTGTAGCTTACTCGCTCATGCAAGGAATGCACCAGGAAGGCTATCGGGCCTCAGCCTCTTCGGAGAGCCTGCAGTGTAACAGGCAGAGCTCTGCTCTAGTGGCAGTGGGAAGGCAAGCCGGCTTTCTCCTGCAAGTATGGGGTCTTCAGGTATGAGTGCCTAGAAGGAATGCCAAGCAGTTTCGGTTTCCCCGTGCAGCTCATTCGAGGACAGTGAAGCAGATTTGCCTGGCATGGGGGACGCCAGAGAAGAGTTTTCCTGGAGACGTTGGAGCGCTGGGGAAAGCGACCTCTCGCCCGGAGGAGTGCCGTGTGTTGCCCTGCACTCGGCAAACACAGAGTGAGCGGGAAGGGCTTTCGGCCCGGGCACTTTCTTTGCAGGCCGGGGGAGCCTGCCGGTACTCAGTTTCTTTGTCGGGAACAGGGCGCCCCGCGAGGGCCTTACGCGTCTTGAAAAGCGTACGAAGGTGAAAATAAAGGAGAACTGCGACTAAGGCCTCGTGGAAACCGCTCGAAGCTTCCGCCTCTGCAGGGCTATTAGAAGGCCTTACTTGGAGGTAAGTACTCACATCGAGATTCCCTTTCGCCCTAGAGCGTGACAGGATGAGGTCTTCCCGGGACTCTGGAAGCACCCTGTTTTTTTATAGAAAACGGCTTCTCTTCCTCGAGCCCTGACTCCAGCGACTAGGAGACCGTCCTAATCGGTTTTATGCAGGCAGCTTCAAGGCAGCATGAAAGGTGCTTTAAAAATGAGAAGGCAAGGCTAGGGTCCTCAGGCCCCCACTTCCAGTCAACACGCTGACTACCGCCTTGTGATTCGTAGCTCGTCCAAAGAGGCTCTAGCTACACACAGGTCCCCTCCCTGAATCCACTTTTCTTCACGGGGTGTTCTGCCTGTAGCTAACTCGCTCATGCAAGGAATGCACCAGGGAGGCTATCGGGCCTCAGCCTCTTCGGAGAGCCTGCAGTGTAACAGGCAGAGCTCTGCTCTAGTGGCAGTGGGAAGGCAAGCCGGCTTTCTCCTGCAAGTATGGGGTCTTCAGGTATGAGTGCCTAGAAGGAATGCCAAGCAGTTTGGTTTTCCCCGTGCAGCTCAGTCGAGGACAGTGAGGCAGATTTGCATGGCATGGGGGACGCCAG
Organism: Mesoplodon bidens; assembly: GCF_964165515.1. Classification (NCBI taxonomy): domain Eukaryota; kingdom Metazoa; phylum Chordata; class Mammalia; order Artiodactyla; family Ziphiidae; genus Mesoplodon; species Mesoplodon bidens. The sequence continues at coordinate 33,812 of NW_027671859.1, forward strand.
AGAAGAGTTTTCCTGGAGTTGTTGGAGCGCTGGGGAAAGCGACCTCTCGCCCGGAGGAGTGCCGTGTGTTGCCCTGCACTCCGCAAACACAGAGTGAGCGGGAAGGGCTTTCGGCCCGGGCACTCTCTTTGCAGGCCGGGGGAGCCTGCCGGTACTCAGTGTCCTTGTCGGGAACAGGGCACCCTGCCTGGGCCTTACGCGTCTTGAAAAGCGTCCGAAGGTGAAAATAAAGCAGAACTGCGACTAAGGCCTCGTGGAAACCGCTTGAAGCTTCTTCCTCAGCAGGGCTATTAGAAGGCCTTACATAGAGGTAAGTACTCACATCGAGCTTCCCGTTCGCCCTAGAGCGTGGCAGGAAGAGCTCTTCCCGGGACTCTGGAAGCACCCAGTTTATTTATAGAAAACGGCTTCTCTTCCACGAGCCCTGACTCCAGCGACTAGGGGCCCATCCCAAACGGTTTTATGCAGGTAGCTTCAAGGCAGCATGAATGGTGCTTTGAAAATGAGAAGGCGAGGCTTGGGTCCTCAGGCCCCCACTTCCAGTCAACACGCTGACTACCGCCTTGTGATTCGTAGCTCGTCCAAAGAGGCTCTAGCTACACACAGGTCCCCTCCCTGAATCCACTTTTCTTCACGGGCTGTTCTGCCTGTAGCTAACTCGCTCATCCAAGGAATGCACCAGGGAGGCTATCGGGCCTCAGCCTCTTCGGAGAGCCTGCAGTGTAACAGGCAGAGCTCTGCTCTTGTGGCAGTGGGAAGGCAAGCCGGCTTTCTCCTGCAAGTATGGGGTCTTCAGGTATGAGTGCCTAGAAGGAATGCCAAGCAGTTTGGGTTTCCCCGTGCAGCTCAGTCGAGGACAGTGAGGCAGATTTGCATGGCATGGGGGACGCCAGAGAAGAGTTTTCCTGGAGCCGTTGGAGTGCTGGGGAAAGCGACCTCTCGCCCGGAGGAGTGCCGTGTCTTCCCCTGCACTCGGCAAACACAGAGTGAGCGGGAAGGGCTTTCGGCCCGGGCACTCTCTTTGCAGGCCGGGGGAGCCTGCCGGTACTCAGGGTCCTTGTCGGGAACACGGCACCCTGCCTGGGCCTTACGCGTCTTGAAAAGCGTCCAAAGGTGAAAATAAAGCAGAACTGCGACTAAGGCCTCGTGGAAACCGCTCGAAGCTTCTTCCTCAGCAGGGCTATTAGAAGGCCTTACATAGAGGTAAGTACTCACATCGAGCTTCCCGTTCGCCCTAGAGCGTGGCAAGAAGAGCTCTTCCCGGGACTCTGGAAGCACCCAGTTTATTTATAGAAAACGGCTTCTCTTCCACGAGCCCTGACTCCAGCGACTAGGGGCCCATCCCAAACGGTTTTATGCAGGCAGCTTCAAGGGAGCATGAATGGTGCTTTAAAAATGAGAAGGCAAGGCTAGGGTCCTCAGGCCCCCACTTCCAGTCAACACGCTGACTACCGCCTTGTGATTCGTAGGACGTCCAAAGAGGCTCTAGCTACACACAGGTCCCCTCCCTGAATCCACTTTTCTTCACGGGGTGTTCTGCCTGTAGCTTACTCGCTCATGCAAGGAATGCACCAGGAAGGCTATCGGGCCTCAGCCTCTTCGGAGAGCCTGCAGTGTAACAGGCAGAGCTCTGCTCTAGTGGCAGTGGGAAGGCAAGCCGGCTTTCTCCTGCAAGTATGGGGTCTTCAGGTATGAGTGCCTAGAAGGAATGCCAAGCAGTTTCGGTTTCCCCGTGCAGCTCATTCGAGGACAGTGAAGCAGATTTGCCTGGCATGGGGGACGCCAGAGAAGAGTTTTCCTGGAGACGTTGGAGCGCTGGGGAAAGCGACCTCTCGCCCGGAGGAGTGCCGTGTGTTGCCCTGCACTCGGCAAACACAGAGTGAGCGGGAAGGGCTTTCGGCCCGGGCACTTTCTTTGCAGGCCGGGGGAGCCTGCCGGTACTCAGTTCCTTTGTCGGGAACAGGGCGCCCCGCGAGGGCCTTACGCGTCTTGAAAAGCGTCCGAAGGTGAAAATAAAGCAGAACTGCGACTAAGGCCTCGTGGAAACCGCTTGAAGCTTCTTCCTCAGCAGGGCTATTAGAAGGACTTACATAGAGGTAGGTACTCACATCGAGCTTCCCGTTCGCCCTAGAGCGTGGCAGGAAGACCTCTTCCCGGGACTCTGGAAGCACCCAGTTTATTTATAGAAAACGGCTTCTCTTCCACGAGCCCTGACTCCAGCGACTAGGGGCCCATCCCAAACGGTTTTATGCAGGTACCTTCAAGGCAGCATGAATGGTGCTATAAAAATGAGAAGGCAAGGCTTGGCTCCTCAGGCCCCCACTTCCAGTCAACACGCTGACTACCGCCGTGTGATTCGTAGCTCGTCCAAACAGGCTCTAGCTACACACAGGTCCCCTCCCTGAATCCACTTTTCTTCACGGCGTGTTCTGCCTGTAGCTTACTCGCTCATGCAAGGAATGCACCAGGGAGGCTATCGGGCCTCAGCCTCTTCGGAGAGCCTGCAGTGTAACAGGCAGAGCTCTGCTCTAGTGGCAGTGGGAAGGCAAGCCGGCTTTCTCCTGCAAGTATGGGGTCTTCAGGTATGAGTGCCTAGAAGGAATGCCAAGCAGTTTGGGTTTCCCCGTGCAGCTCAGTCGAGGACAGTGAGGCAGATTTGCATGGCATGGGGGACGCCAGAGAAGAGTATTCCTGGAGACGTTGGAGCGCCGGGGAAAGCGATCTCTCGCCCGGAGGAGTGCCGTGTGTTGCCCTGCACTCGGCAAACACAGAGTGAGCGGGAAGGGCTTTCGGCCCGGGCACTCTCTTTGCAGGCCGGGGGAGCCTGCCGGTACTCAGGGTCCTTGTCGGGAACACGGCACCCTGACTGGGCCTTACGCTTCTTGAAAAGCGTCCGAAGGTGAAAATAAAGCAGAACTGCGACTAAGGCCTCGTGGAAACCGCTTGAAGCTTCTTCCTCAGCAGGGCTATTAGAAGGCCTTACATAGAAGTAAGTACTCACATCGAGCTTCCCGTTCGCCCTAGAGCGTGGCAAGAAGAGCTCTTCAGGGGACTCTGGAAGCACCCAGTTTATTTATAGAAAACGTCTTCTCTTCCACGAGCCCTGACTCCAGCGACTAGGGGCCCATCCCAAACGGTTTTATGCAGGTAGCTTCAAGGCAGCATGAATGGTGCTTTAAAAATGAGAAGGCAAGGCTTGGCTCCTCAGGCCCCCACTTCCAGTCAACACGCTGACTACCGCCTTGTGATTCGTAGCTCGTCCAAAGAGGCTCTAGCTACACACAGGTCCCCTCCCTGAATCCACTTTTCTTCACGGGCTGTTCTGCCTGTAGCTAACTCGCTCATCCAAGGAATGCACCAGGGAGGCTATCGGGCCTCAGCCTCTTCGGAGAGCCTGCAGTGTAACAGGCAGAGCACTGCTCTTGTGGCAGTGGGAAGGCCAGTCGGCTTTCTCCTGCAGGTATGGGGTCTTCAGGTATGAGTGCCTAGAAGGAATGCCAAGCTGTTTGGGTTTCCCCGTGCAGCTCAGTCGAGAACAGTGAGGCAGATATGCATGGCATGGGGGACGCCAGAGAAGAGTTTTCCTGGAGACGTTGGAGCGCTGGGGAAAGCGACCTCTCGCCCGGAGGAGTGCCTTGTGTTGCCCTGCACTCGGCAAACACAGAGTGAGCGGGAAGGGCTTTCGGCCCGGGCACTTTCTTTGCAGGCCGGGGGAGCCTGCCGGTACTCAGTGTCCTTGTCGGGAACAGGGCACCCTGCCTGGGCCTTACGCGTCTTAAAAAGCGTCCGAAGGTGAAAATAAAGCAGAATTGCGACTAAGGCCTCGTGGAAACCGCTTGAAGCTTCTTCCTCAGCAGGGCTATTAGAAGGCCTTACATAGAGGTAAGTACTCACATCGAGCTTCCCGTTCGCCCTAGAGCGTGGCAGGAAGAGCTCTTCCCGGGACTCTGGAAGCACCCAGTTTATTTATAGAAAACGGCTTCTCTTCCACGAGCCCTGACTCCAGCGACTAGGGGCCCATCCCAAACGGTTTTATGCAGGTAGCTTCAAGGCAGCATGAATGGTGCTTTGAAAATGAGAAGGCGAGGCTTGGGTCCTCAGGCCCCCACTTCCAGTCAACACGCTGACTACCGCCTTGTGATTCGTAGCTCGTCCAAAGAGGCTCTAGCTACACACAGGTCCCCTCCCTGAATCCACTTTTCTTCACGGGCTGTTCTGCCTGTAGCTAACTCGCTCATCCAAGGAATGCACCAGGGAGGCTATCGGGCCTCAGCCTCTTCGGAGAGCCTGCAGTGTAACAGGCAGAGCTCTGCTCTAGTAGCAGTGGGAAGGCAAGCCGGCTTTCTCCTGCAAGTATGGGGTCTTCAGGTATGAGTGCCTAGAAGGAATGCCAAGCAGTTTGGGTTTCCCCGTGCAGCTCAGTCGAGGACAGTGAGGCAGATTTGCATGGCATGGGGGACGCCAGAGAAGAGTTTTCCTGGAGCCGTTGGAGTGCTGGGGAAAGCGACCTCTCGCCCGGAGGAGTGCCGTGTCTTCCCCTGCACTCGGCAAACACAGAGTGAGCGGGAAGGGCTTTCGGCCCGGGCACTCTCTTTGCAGGCCGGGGGAGCCTGCCGGTACTCAGGGTCCTTGTCGGGAACACGGCACCCTGCCTGGGCCTTACGCGTCTTGAAAAGCGTCCAAAGGTGAAAATAAAGCAGAACTGCGACTAAGGCCTCGTGGAAACCGCTCGAAGCTTCTTCCTCAGCAGGGCTATTAGAAGGCCTTACATAGAGGTAAGTACTCACATCGAGCTTCCCGTTCGCCCTAGAGCGTGGCAAGAAGAGCTCTTCCCGGGACTCTGGAAGCACCCAGTTTATTTATAGAAAACGGCTTCTCTTCCACGAGCCCTGACTCCAGCGACTAGGGGCCCATCCCAAACGGTTTTATGCAGGCAGCTTCAAGGGAGCATGAATGGTGCTTTAAAAATGAGAAGGCAAGGCTAGGGTCCTCAGGCCCCCACTTCCAGTCAACACGCTGACTACCGCCTTGTGATTCGTAGCACGTCCAAAGAGGCTCTAGCTACACACAGGTCCCCTCCCTGAATCCACTTTTCTTCACGGGGTGTTCTGCCTGTAGCTTACTCGCTCATGCAAGGAATGCACCAGGAAGGCTATCGGGCCTCAGCCTCTTCGGAGAGCCTGCAGTGTAACAGGCAGAGCTCTGCTCTAGTGGCAGTGGGAAGGCAAGCCGGCTTTCTCCTGCAAGTATGGGGTCTTCAGGTATGAGTGCCTAGAAGGAATGCCAAGCAGTTTCGGTTTCCCCGTGCAGCTCATTCGAGGACAGTGAAGCAGATTTGCCTGGCATGGGGGACGCAAGAGAAGAGTTTTCCTGGAGACGTTGGAGCGCTGGGGAAAGCGACCTCTCGCCCGGAGGAGTGCCGTGTGTTGCCCTGCACTCGGCAAACACAGAGTGAGCGGGAAGGGCTTTCGGCCCGGGCACTTTCTTTGCAGGCCGGGGGAGCCTGCCGGTACTCAGTTTCTTTGTCGGGAACAGGGCGCCCCGCGAGGGCCTTACGCGTCTTGAAAAGCGTACGAAGGTGAAAATAAAGGAGAACTGCGACTAAGGCCTCGTGGAAACCGCTCGAAGCTTCCGCCTCTGCAGGGCTATTAGAAGGCCTTACTTGGAGGTAAGTACTCACATCGAGCTTCCCGTTCGCCCTAGAGCGTGGCAAGAAGAGCTCTTCCCGGGACTCTGGAAGCACCCAGTTTATTTATAGAAAACGGCTTCTCTTCCACGAGCCCTGACTCCAGCGACTAGGGGCCCATCCCAAACGGTTTTATGCAGGCAGCTTCAAGGGAGCATGAATGGTGCTTTAAAAATGAGAAGGCAAGGCTAGGGTCCTCAGGCCCCCACTTCCAGTCAACACGCTGACTACCGCCTTGTGATTCGTAGGACGTCCAAAGAGGCTCTAGCTACACACAGGTCCCCTCCCTGAATCCACTTTTCTTCACGGGGTGTTCTGCCTGTAGCTTACTCGCTCATGCAAGGAATGCACCAGGAAGGCTATCGGGCCTCAGCCTCTTCGGAGAGCCTGCAGTGTAACAGGCAGAGCTCTGCTCTAGTGGCAGTGGGAAGGCAAGCCGGCTTTCTCCTGCAGGTATGGGGTCTTCAGGTATGAGTGCCTAGAAGGAATGCCAAGCTGTTTGGGTTTCCCCGTGCAGCTCAGTCGAGAACAGTGAGGCAGATATGCATGGCATGGGGGACGCCAGAGAAGAGTTTTCCTGGAGACGTTGGAGCGCTGGGGAAAGCGACCTCTCGCCCGGAGGAGTGCCTTGTGTTGCCCTGCACTCGGCAAACACAGAGTGAGCGGGAAGGGCTTTCGGCCCGGGCACTTTCTTTGCAGGCCGGGGGAGCCTGCCGGTACTCAGTTTCTTTGTCGGGAACAGGGCGCCCCGCGAGGGCCTTACGCGACTTGAAAAGCGTACGAAGGTGAAAATAAAGCAGAACTGCGACTAACGCCTCGTGGAAACCGCTTGAAGCTTCTTCCTCAGCAGGGCTATTAGAAGGCCTTACATAGAGGTAAGTACTCACATCGAGCTTCCCGTTCGCCCTAGAGCGTGGCAGGAAGAGCTCTTCCCGGGACTCTGGAAGCACCCAGTTTATTTATAGAAAACGGCTTCTCTTCCACGAGCCCTGACTCCAGCGACTAGGGGCCCATCCCAAACGGTTTTATGCAGGTAGCTTCAAGGCAGCATGAATGGTGCTATAAAAATGAGAAGGCAAGGCTTGGCTCCTCAGGCCCCCACTTCCAGTCAACACGCTGACTACCGCCTTGTGATTCGTAGCTCGTCCAAAGAGGCTCTAGCTACACACAGGTCCCCTCCCTGAATCCACTTTTCTTCACGGGGTGTTCTGCCTGTAGCTAACTCGCTCATCCAAGGAATGCACCAGGGAGGCTATCGGGCCTCAGCCTCTTCGGAGAGCCTGCAGTGTAACAGGCAGAGCTCTGCTCTTGTGGCAGTGGGAAGGCAAGCCGGCTTTCTCCTGCAAGTATGGGGTCTTCAGGTATGAGTGCCTAGAAGGAATGCCAAGCTGTTTGGGTTTCCCCGTGCAGCTCAGTCGAGAACAGTGAGGCAGATTTGCATGGCATGGGGGACGCCAGAGAAGAGTTTTCCTGGAGACGTTGGAGCGCTGGGGAAAGCGACCTCTCGCCCGGAGGAGTGCCGTGTGTTGCCCTGCACTCGGCAAACACAGAGTGAGCGGGAAGGGCTTTCGGCCCGGGCACTTTCTTTGCAGGCCGGGGGAGCCTGCCGGTACTCAGTTTCTTTGTCGGGAACAGGGCGCCCCGCGAGGGCCTTACGCGTCTTGAAAAGCGTCCGAAGGTGAAAATAAAGCAGAACTGCGACTAAGGCCTCGTGGAAACCGCTTGAAGCTTCTTCCTCAGCAGGGCTATTAGAAGGACTTACATAGAGGTAGGTACTCACATCGAGCTTCCCGTTCGCCCTAGAGCGTGGCAGGAAGAGCTCTTCCCGGGACTCTGGAAGCACCCAGTTTATTTATAGAAAACGGCTTCTCTTCCACGAGCCCTGACTCCAGCGACTAGGGGCCCATCCCAAACGGTTTTATGCAGGTAGCTTCAAGGCAGCATGAATGGTGCTTTAAAAATGAGAAGGCAAGGCTTGGGTCCTCAGGCCCCCACTTCCAGTCAACACGCTGACTACCGCCTTGTGATTCGTAGCTCGTCCAAAGAGGCTCTAGCTACACACAGGTCCCCTCCCTGAATCCACTTTTCTTCACGGGGTGTTCTGCCTGTAGCTAACTCGCTCTTCCAAGGAATGCACCTGGGAGGCTATCGGGCCTCAGCCTCTTCGGAGAGCCTGCAGTGTAACAGGCAGAGCTCTGCTCTAGTGGCAGTGGGAACGCAAGCCGGCTTTCTCCTGCAAGTATGGGGTCTTCAGGTATGAGTGCCTAGAAGGAATGCCAAGCAGTTTGGGTTTCCCCGTGCAGCTCAGTCGAGGACAGTGAGGCAGATTTGCATGGCATGGGGGACGCCAGAGAAGAGTTTTCCTGGAGACGTTGGAGCGCTGGGGAAAGCGATCTCTCGCCCGGAGGAGTGCCGTGTGTTGCCCTGCACTCGGCAAACACAGAGTGAGTGGGAAGGGCTTTCGGCCCGGGCACTTTCTTTGCAGGCCGGGGGAGCCTGCCGGTACTCAGTGTCCTTGTCGGGAACAGTGCACCCTGCCTGGGCCTTACGCGTCTTGAAAAGCGTCCGAAGGTGAAAATAAAGCAGAATTGCGACTAAGGCCTCGTGGAAACCGCTTGAAGCTTCTTCCTCAGCAGGGCTATTAGAAGGCCTTACATAGAGGTAAGTACTCACATCGAGCTTCCCTTTCGCCCTAGAGCGTGGCAGGAAGAGCTCTTCCCGGGACTCTGGAAGCACCCAGTTTATTTATAGAAAACGGCTTCTCTTCCACGAGCCCTGACTCCAGCGACTAGGGGCCCATCCCAAACGGTTTTATGCAGGTAGCTTCAAGGCAGCATGAATGGTGCTTTAAAAATGAGAAGGCAAGGCTTGGCTCCTCAGGCCCCCACTTCCAGTCAACACGCTGACTACCGCCTTGTGATTCGTAGCTCGTCCAAAGAGGCTCTAGCTACACACAGGTCCCCTCCCTGAATCCACTTTTCTTCACGGGCTGTTCTGCCTGTAGCTAACTCGCTCATCCAAGGAATGCACCAGGGAGGCTATCGGGCCTCAGCCTCTTCGGAGAGCCTGCAGTGTAACAGGCAGAGCTCTGCTCTTGTGGCAGTGGGAAGGCAAGACGGCTTTCTCCTGCAGGTATGGGGTCTTCAGGTATGAGTGCCTAGAAGGAATGCCAAGCTGTTTGGGTTTCCCCGTGCAGCTCAGTCGAGAACAGTGAGGCAGATATGCATGGCATGGGGGACGCCAGAGAAGAGTTTTCCTGGAGACGTTGGAGCGCTGGGGAAAGCGACCTCTCGCCCGGAGGAGTGCCTTGTGTTGCCCTGCACTCGGCAAACACAGAGTGAGCGGGAAGGGCTTTCGGCCCGGGCACTTTCTTTGCAGGCCGGGGGAGCCTGCCGGTACTCAGTTTCTTTGTCGGGAACAGGGCGCCCCGCGAGGGCCTTACGCGACTTGAAAAGCGTACGAAGGTGAAAATAAAGGAGAACTGCGACTAAGGCCTCGTGGAAACCGCTCGAATCTTCCGCCTCTGCAGGGCTATTAGAAGGCCTTACTTGGAGGTAAGTACTCACATCGAGATTCCCTTTCGCCCTAGAGCGTGACAGGATGAGGTCTTCCCGGGACTCTGGAAGCACCCTGTTTTTTTATAGAAAACGGCTTCTCTTCCTCGAGCCCTGACTCCAGCGACTAGGAGACCGTCCTAATCGGTTTTATGCAGGCAGCTTCAAGGCAGCATGAAAGGTGCTTTAAAAATGAGAAGGCAAGGCTAGGGTCCTCAGGCCCCCACTTCCAGTCAACACGCTGACTACCGCCTTGTGATTCGTAGCTCGTCCAAAGAGGCTCTAGCTACACACAGGTCCCCTCCCTGAATCCACTTTTCTTCACGGGGTGTTCTGCCTGTAGCTAACTCGCTCATGCAAGGAATGCACCAGGGAGGCTATCGGGCCTCAGCCTCTTCGGAGAGCCTGCAGTGTAACAGGCAGAGCTCTGCTCTAGTGGCAGTGGGAAGGCAAGCCGGCTTTCTCCTGCAAGTATGGGGTCTTCAGGTATGAGTGCCTAGAAGGAATGCCAAGCAGTTTGGGTTTCCCCGTGCAGCTCAGTCGAGGACAGTGAGGCAGATTTGCATGGCATGGGGGACGCCAGAGAAGAGTTTTCCTGGAGTTGTTGGAGCGCTGGGGAAAGCGACCTCTCGCCCGGAGGAGTGCCGTGTGTTGCCCTGCACTCCGCAAACACAGAGTGAGCGGGAAGGGCTTTCGGCCCGGGCACTCTCTTTGCAGGCCGGGGGAGCCTGCCGGTACTCAGTGTCCTTGTCGGGAACAGGGCACCCTGCCTGGGCCTTACGCGTCTTGAAAAGCGTCCGAAGGTGAAAATAAAGCAGAACTGCGACTAAAGCCTCGTGGAAACCGCTTGAAGCTTCTTCCTCAGCAGGGCTATTAGAAGGCCTTACATAGAGGTAAGTACTCACATCGAGCTTCCCGTTCGCCCTAGAGCGTGGCAGGAAGAGCTCTTCCCGGGACTCTGGAAGCACCCAGTTTATTTATAGAAAACGGCTTCTCTTCCACGAGCCCTGACTCCAGCGACTAGGGGCCCATCCCAAACGGTTTTATGCAGGTAGCTTCAAGGCAGCATGAATGGTGCTTTGAAAATGAGAAGGCGAGGCTTGGGTCCTCAGGCCCCCACTTCCAGTCAACACGCTGACTACCGCCTTGTGATTCGTAGCTCGTCCAAAGAGGCTCTAGCTACACACAGGTCCCCTCCCTGAATCCACTTTTCTTCACGGGCTGTTCTGCCTGTAGCTAACTCGCTCATCCAAGGAATGCACCAGGGAGGCTATCGGGCCTCAGCCTCTTCGGAGAGCCTGCAGTGTAACAGGCAGAGCTCTGCTCTTGTGGCAGTGGGAAGGCAAGCCGGCTTTCTCCTGCAAGTATGGGGTCTTCAGGTATGAGTGCCTAGAAGGAATGCCAAGCAGTTTGGGTTTCCCCGTGCAGCTCAGTCGAGGACAGTGAGGCAGATTTGCATGGCATGGGGGACGCCAGAGAAGAGTTTTCCTGGAGCCGTTGGAGTGCTGGGGAAAGCGACCTCTCGCCCGGAGGAGTGCCGTGTCTTCCCCTGCACTCGGCAAACACAGAGTGAGCGGGAAGGGCTTTCGGCCCGGGCACTCTCTTTGCAGGCCGGGGGAGCCTGCCGGTACTCAGGGTCCTTGTCGGGAACACGGCACCCTGCCTGGGCCTTACGCGTCTTGAAAAGCGTCCAAAGGTGAAAATAAAGCAGAACTGCGACTAAGGCCTCGTGGAAACCGCTCGAAGCTTCTTCCTCAGCAGGGCTATTAGAAGGCCTTACATAGAGGTAAGTACTCACATCGAGCTTCCCGTTCGCCCTAGAGCGTGGCAAGAAGAGCTCTTCCCGGGACTCTGGAAGCACCCAGTTTATTTATAGAAAACGGCTTCTCTTCCACGAGCCCTGACTCCAGCGACTAGGGGCCCATCCCAAACGGTTTTATGCAGGCAGCTTCAAGGGAGCATGAATGGTGCTTTAAAAATGAGAAGGCAAGGCTAGGGTCCTCAGGCCCCCACTTCCAGTCAACACGCTGACTACCGCCTTGTGATTCGTAGCACGTCCAAAGAGGCTCTAGCTACACACAGGTCCCCTCCCTGAATCCACTTTTCTTCACGGGGTGTTCTGCCTGTAGCTTACTCGCTCATGCAAGGAATGCACCAGGAAGGCTATCGGGCCTCAGCCTCTTCGGAGAGCCTGCAGTGTAACAGGCAGAGCTCTGCTCTAGTGGCAGTGGGAAGGCAAGCCGGCTTTCTCCTGCAAGTATGGGGTCTTCAGGTATGAGTGCCTAGAAGGAATGCCAAGCAGTTTCGGTTTCCCCGTGCAGCTCATTCGAGGACAGTGAAGCAGATTTGCCTGGCATGGGGGACGCCAGAGAAGAGTTTTCCTGGAGACGTTGGAGCGCTGGGGAAAGCGACCTCTCGCCCGGAGGAGTGCCGTGTGTTGCCCTGCACTCGGCAAACACAGAGTGAGCGGGAAGGGCTTTCGGCCCGGGCACTTTCTTTGCAGGCCGGGGGAGCCTGCCGGTACTCAGTTTCTTTGTCGGGAACAGGGCGCCCCGCGAGGGCCTTACGCGTCTTGAAAAGCGTACGAAGGTGAAAATAAAGGAGAACTGCGACTAAGGCCTCGTGGAAACCGCTCGAAGCTTCCGCCTCTGCAGGGCTATTAGAAGGCCTTACTTGGAGGTAAGTACTCACATCGAGATTCCCTTTCGCCCTAGAGCGTGACAGGATGAGGTCTTCCCGGGACTCTGGAAGCACCCTGTTTTTTTATAGAAAACGGCTTCTCTTCCTCGAGCCCTGACTCCAGCGACTAGGAGACCGTCCTAATCGGTTTTATGCAGGCAGCTTCAAGGCAGCATGAAAGGTGCTTTAAAAATGAGAAGGCAAGGCTAGGGTCCTCAGGCCCCCACTTCCAGTCAACACGCTGACTACCGCCTTGTGATTCGTAGCTCGTCCAAAGAGGCTCTAGCTACACACAGGTCCCCTCCCTGAATCCACTTTTCTTCACGGGGTGTTCTGCCTGTAGCTAACTCGCTCATGCAAGGAATGCACCAGGGAGGCTATCGGGCCTCAGCCTCTTCGGAGAGCCTGCAGTGTAACAGGCAGAGCTCTGCTCTAGTGGCAGTGGGAAGGCAAGCCGGCTTTCTCCTGCAAGTATGGGGTCTTCAGGTATGAGTGCCTAGAAGGAATGCCAAGCAGTTTGGTTTTCCCCGTGCAGCTCAGTCGAGGACAGTGAGGCAGATTTGCATGGCATGGGGGACGCCAGAGAAGAGTTTTCCTGGAGTTGTTGGAGCGCTGGGGAAAGCGACCTCTCGCCCGGAGGAGTGCCGTGTGTTGCCCTGCACTCCGCAAACACAGAGTGAGCGGGAAGGGCTTTCGGCCCGGGCACTCTCTTTGCAGGCCGGGGGAGCCTGCCGGTACTCAGTGTCCTTGTCGGGAACAGGGCACCCTGCCTGGGCCTTACGCGTCTTGAAAAGCGTCCGAAGGTGAAAATAAAGCAGAACTGCGACTAAGGCCTCGTGGAAACCGCTTGAAGCTTCTTCCTCAGCAGGGCTATTAGAAGGCCTTACATAGAGGTAAGTACTCACATCGAGCTTCCCGTTCGCCCTAGAGCGTGGCAGGAAGAGCTCTTCCCGGGACTCTGGAAGCACCCAGTTTATTTATAGAAAACGGCTTCTCTTCCACGAGCCCTGACTCCAGCGACTAGGGGCCCATCCCAAACGGTTTTATGCAGGTAGCTTCAAGGCAGCATGAATGGTGCTTTGAAAATGAGAAGGCGAGGCTTGGGTCCTCAGGCCCCCACTTCCAGTCAACACGCTGACTACCGCCTTGTGATTCGTAGCTCGTCCAAAGAGGCTCTAGCTACACACAGGTCCCCTCCCTGAATCCACTTTTCTTCACGGGCTGTTCTGCCTGTAGCTAACTCGCTCATCCAAGGAATGCACCAGGGAGGCTATCGGGCCTCAGCCTCTTCGGAGAGCCTGCAGTGTAACAGGCAGAGCTCTGCTCTTGTGGCAGTGGGAAGGCAAGCCGGCTTTCTCCTGCAAGTATGGGGTCTTCAGGTATGAGTGCCTAGAAGGAATGCCAAGCAGTTTGGGTTTCCCCGTGCAGCTCAGTCGAGGACAGTGAGGCAGATTTGCATGGCATGGGGGACGCCAGAGAAGAGTTTTCCTGGAGCCGTTGGAGTGCTGGGGAAAGCGACCTCTCGCCCGGAGGAGTGCCGTGTCTTCCCCTGCACTCGGCAAACACAGAGTGAGCGGGAAGGGCTTTCGGCCCGGGCACTCTCTTTGCAGGCCGGGGGAGCCTGCCGGTACTCAGGGTCCTTGTCGGGAACACGGCACCCTGCCTGGGCCTTACGCGTCTTGAAAAGCGTCCAAAGGTGAAAATAAAGCAGAACTGCGACTAAGGCCTCGTGGAAACCGCTCGAAGCTTCTTCCTCAGCAGGGCTATTAGAAGGCCTTACATAGAGGTAAGTACTCACATCGAGCTTCCCGTTCGCCCTAGAGCGTGGCAAGAAGAGCTCTTCCCGGGACTCTGGAAGCACCCAGTTTATTTATAGAAAACGGCTTCTCTTCCACGAGCCCTGACTCCAGCGACTAGGGGCCCATCCCAAACGGTTTTATGCAGGCAGCTTCAAGGGAGCATGAATGGTGCTTTAAAAATGAGAAGGCAAGGCTAGGGTCCTCAGGCCCCCACTTCCAGTCAACACGCTGACTACCGCCTTGTGATTCGTAGGACGTCCAAAGAGGCTCTAGCTACACACAGGTCCCCTCCCTGAATCCACTTTTCTTCACGGGGTGTTCTGCCTGTAGCTTACTCGCTCATGCAAGGAATGCACCAGGAAGGCTATCGGGCCTCAGCCTCTTCGGAGAGCCTGCAGTGTAACAGGCAGAGCTCTGCTCTAGTGGCAGTGGGAAGGCAAGCCGGCTTTCTCCTGCAAGTATGGGGTCTTCAGGTATGAGTGCCTAGAAGGAATGCCAAGCAGTTTCGGTTTCCCCGTGCAGCTCATTCGAGGACAGTGAAGCAGATTTGCCTGGCATGGGGGACGCCAGAGAAGAGTTTTCCTGGAGACGTTGGAGCGCTGGGGAAAGCGACCTCTCGCCCGGAGGAGTGCCGTGTGTTGCCCTGCACTCGGCAAACACAGAGTGAGCGGGAAGGGCTTTCGGCCCGGGCACTTTCTTTGCAGGCCGGGGGAGCCTGCCGGTACTCAGTTCCTTTGTCGGGAACAGGGCGCCCCGCGAGGGCCTTACGCGTCTTGAAAAGCGTCCGAAGGTGAAAATAAAGCAGAACTGCGACTAAGGCCTCGTGGAAACCGCTTGAAGCTTCTTCCTCAGCAGGGCTATTAGAAGGACTTACATAGAGGTAGGTACTCACATCGAGCTTCCCGTTCGCCCTAGAGCGTGGCAGGAAGACCTCTTCCCGGGACTCTGGAAGCACCCAGTTTATTTATAGAAAACGGCTTCTCTTCCACGAGCCCTGACTCCAGCGACTAGGGGCCCATCCCAAACGGTTTTATGCAGGTACCTTCAAGGCAGCATGAATGGTGCTATAAAAATGAGAAGGCAAGGCTTGGCTCCTCAGGCCCCCACTTCCAGTCAACACGCTGACTACCGCCGTGTGATTCGTAGCTCGTCCAAACAGGCTCTAGCTACACACAGGTCCCCTCCCTGAATCCACTTTTCTTCACGGCGTGTTCTGCCTGTAGCTTACTCGCTCATGCAAGGAATGCACCAGGGAGGCTATCGGGCCTCAGCCTCTTCGGAGAGCCTGCAGTGTAACAGGCAGAGCTCTGCTCTAGTGGCAGTGGGAAGGCAAGCCGGCTTTCTCCTGCAAGTATGGGGTCTTCAGGTATGAGTGCCTAGAAGGAATGCCAAGCAGTTTGGGTTTCCCCGTGCAGCTCAGTCGAGGACAGTGAGGCAGATTTGCATGGCATGGGGGACGCCAGAGAAGAGTATTCCTGGAGACGTTGGAGCGCCGGGGAAAGCGATCTCTCGCCCGGAGGAGTGCCGTGTGTTGCCCTGCACTCGGCAAACACAGAGTGAGCGGGAAGGGCTTTCGGCCCGGGCACTCTCTTTGCAGGCCGGGGGAGCCTGCCGGTACTCAGGGTCCTTGTCGGGAACACGGCACCCTGACTGGGCCTTACGCTTCTTGAAAAGCGTCCGAAGGTGAAAATAAAGCAGAACTGCGACTAAGGCCTCGTGGAAACCGCTTGAAGCTTCTTCCTCAGCAGGGCTATTAGAAGGCCTTACATAGAAGTAAGTACTCACATCGAGCTTCCCGTTCGCCCTAGAGCGTGGCAAGAAGAGCTCTTCAGGGGACTCTGGAAGCACCCAGTTTATTTATAGAAAACGTCTTCTCTTCCACGAGCCCTGACTCCAGCGACTAGGGGCCCATCCCAAACGGTTTTATGCAGGTAGCTTCAAGGCAGCATGAATGGTGCTTTAAAAATGAGAAGGCAAGGCTTGGCTCCTCAGGCCCCCACTTCCAGTCAACACGCTGACTACCGCCTTGTGATTCGTAGCTCGTCCAAAGAGGCTCTAGCTACACACAGGTCCCCTCCCTGAATCCACTTTTCTTCACGGGCTGTTCTGCCTGTAGCTAACTCGCTCATCCAAGGAATGCACCAGGGAGGCTATCGGGCCTCAGCCTCTTCGGAGAGCCTGCAGTGTAACAGGCAGAGCACTGCTCTTGTGGCAGTGGGAAGGCCAGTCGGCTTTCTCCTGCAGGTATGGGGTCTTCAGGTATGAGTGCCTAGAAGGAATGCCAAGCTGTTTGGGTTTCCCCGTGCAGCTCAGTCGAGAACAGTGAGGCAGATATGCATGGCATGGGGGACGCCAGAGAAGAGTTTTCCTGGAGACGTTGGAGCGCTGGGGAAAGCGACCTCTCGCCCGGAGGAGTGCCTTGTGTTGCCCTGCACTCGGCAAACACAGAGTGAGCGGGAAGGGCTTTCGGCCCGGGCACTTTCTTTGCAGGCCGGGGGAGCCTGCCGGTACTCAGTGTCCTTGTCGGGAACAGGGCACCCTGCCTGGGCCTTACGCGTCTTAAAAAGCGTCCGAAGGTGAAAATAAAGCAGAATTGCGACTAAGGCCTCGTGGAAACCGCTTGAAGCTTCTTCCTCAGCAGGGCTATTAGAAGGCCTTACATAGAGGTAAGTACTCACATCGAGCTTCCCGTTCGCCCTAGAGCGTGGCAGGAAGAGCTCTTCCCGGGACTCTGGAAGCACCCAGTTTATTTATAGAAAACGGCTTCTCTTCCACGAGCCCTGACTCCAGCGACTAGGGGCCCATCCCAAACGGTTTTATGCAGGTAGCTTCAAGGCAGCATGAATGGTGCTTTGAAAATGAGAAGGCGAGGCTTGGGTCCTCAGGCCCCCACTTCCAGTCAACACGCTGACTACCGCCTTGTGATTCGTAGCTCGTCCAAAGAGGCTCTAGCTACACACAGGTCCCCTCCCTGAATCCACTTTTCTTCACGGGCTGTTCTGCCTGTAGCTAACTCGCTCATCCAAGGAATGCACCAGGGAGGCTATCGGGCCTCAGCCTCTTCGGAGAGCCTGCAGTGTAACAGGCAGAGCTCTGCTCTAGTAGCAGTGGGAAGGCAAGCCGGCTTTCTCCTGCAAGTATGGGGTCTTCAGGTATGAGTGCCTAGAAGGAATGCCAAGCAGTTTGGGTTTCCCCGTGCAGCTCAGTCGAGGACAGTGAGGCAGATTTGCATGGCATGGGGGACGCCAGAGAAGAGTTTTCCTGGAGCCGTTGGAGTGCTGGGGAAAGCGACCTCTCGCCCGGAGGAGTGCCGTGTCTTCCCCTGCACTCGGCAAACACAGAGTGAGCGGGAAGGGCTTTCGGCCCGGGCACTCTCTTTGCAGGCCGGGGGAGCCTGCCGGTACTCAGGGTCCTTGTCGGGAACACGGCACCCTGCCTGGGCCTTACGCGTCTTGAAAAGCGTCCAAAGGTGAAAATAAAGCAGAACTGCGACTAAGGCCTCGTGGAAACCGCTCGAAGCTTCTTCCTCAGCAGGGCTATTAGAAGGCCTTACATAGAGGTAAGTACTCACATCGAGCTTCCCGTTCGCCCTAGAGCGTGGCAAGAAGAGCTCTTCCCGGGACTCTGGAAGCACCCAGTTTATTTATAGAAAACGGCTTCTCTTCCACGAGCCCTGACTCCAGCGACTAGGGGCCCATCCCAAACGGTTTTATGCAGGCAGCTTCAAGGGAGCATGAATGGTGCTTTAAAAATGAGAAGGCAAGGCTAGGGTCCTCAGGCCCCCACTTCCAGTCAACACGCTGACTACCGCCTTGTGATTCGTAGCACGTCCAAAGAGGCTCTAGCTACACACAGGTCCCCTCCCTGAATCCACTTTTCTTCACGGGGTGTTCTGCCTGTAGCTTACTCGCTCATGCAAGGAATGCACCAGGAAGGCTATCGGGCCTCAGCCTCTTCGGAGAGCCTGCAGTGTAACAGGCAGAGCTCTGCTCTAGTGGCAGTGGGAAGGCAAGCCGGCTTTCTCCTGCAAGTATGGGGTCTTCAGGTATGAGTGCCTAGAAGGAATGCCAAGCAGTTTCGGTTTCCCCGTGCAGCTCATTCGAGGACAGTGAAGCAGATTTGCCTGGCATGGGGGACGCAAGAGAAGAGTTTTCCTGGAGACGTTGGAGCGCTGGGGAAAGCGACCTCTCGCCCGGAGGAGTGCCGTGTGTTGCCCTGCACTCGGCAAACACAGAGTGAGCGGGAAGGGCTTTCGGCCCGGGCACTTTCTTTGCAGGCCGGGGGAGCCTGCCGGTACTCAGTTTCTTTGTCGGGAACAGGGCGCCCCGCGAGGGCCTTACGCGTCTTGAAAAGCGTACGAAGGTGAAAATAAAGGAGAACTGCGACTAAGGCCTCGTGGAAACCGCTCGAAGCTTCCGCCTCTGCAGGGCTATTAGAAGGCCTTACTTGGAGGTAAGTACTCACATCGAGCTTCCCGTTCGCCCTAGAGCGTGGCAAGAAGAGCTCTTCCCGGGACTCTGGAAGCACCCAGTTTATTTATAGAAAACGGCTTCTCTTCCACGAGCCCTGACTCCAGCGACTAGGGGCCCATCCCAAACGGTTTTATGCAGGCAGCTTCAAGGGAGCATGAATGGTGCTTTAAAAATGAGAAGGCAAGGCTAGGGTCCTCAGGCCCCCACTTCCAGTCAACACGCTGACTACCGCCTTGTGATTCGTAGGACGTCCAAAGAGGCTCTAGCTACACACAGGTCCCCTCCCTGAATCCACTTTTCTTCACGGGGTGTTCTGCCTGTAGCTTACTCGCTCATGCAAGGAATGCACCAGGAAGGCTATCGGGCCTCAGCCTCTTCGGAGAGCCTGCAGTGTAACAGGCAGAGCTCTGCTCTAGTGGCAGTGGGAAGGCAAGCCGGCTTTCTCCTGCAGGTATGGGGTCTTCAGGTATGAGTGCCTAGAAGGAATGCCAAGCTGTTTGGGTTTCCCCGTGCAGCTCAGTCGAGAACAGTGAGGCAGATATGCATGGCATGGGGGACGCCAGAGAAGAGTTTTCCTGGAGACGTTGGAGCGCTGGGGAAAGCGACCTCTCGCCCGGAGGAGTGCCTTGTGTTGCCCTGCACTCGGCAAACACAGAGTGAGCGGGAAGGGCTTTCGGCCCGGGCACTTTCTTTGCAGGCCGGGGGAGCCTGCCGGTACTCAGTTTCTTTGTCGGGAACAGGGCGCCCCGCGAGGGCCTTACGCGACTTGAAAAGCGTACGAAGGTGAAAATAAAGCAGAACTGCGACTAACGCCTCGTGGAAACCGCTTGAAGCTTCTTCCTCAGCAGGGCTATTAGAAGGCCTTACATAGAGGTAAGTACTCACATCGAGCTTCCCGTTCGCCCTAGAGCGTGGCAGGAAGAGCTCTTCCCGGGACTCTGGAAGCACCCAGTTTATTTATAGAAAACGGCTTCTCTTCCACGAGCCCTGACTCCAGCGACTAGGGGCCCATCCCAAACGGTTTTATGCAGGTAGCTTCAAGGCAGCATGAATGGTGCTATAAAAATGAGAAGGCAAGGCTTGGCTCCTCAGGCCCCCACTTCCAGTCAACACGCTGACTACCGCCTTGTGATTCGTAGCTCGTCCAAAGAGGCTCTAGCTACACACAGGTCCCCTCCCTGAATCCACTTTTCTTCACGGGGTGTTCTGCCTGTAGCTAACTCGCTCATCCAAGGAATGCACCAGGGAGGCTATCGGGCCTCAGCCTCTTCGGAGAGCCTGCAGTGTAACAGGCAGAGCTCTGCTCTTGTGGCAGTGGGAAGGCAAGCCGGCTTTCTCCTGCAAGTATGGGGTCTTCAGGTATGAGTGCCTAGAAGGAATGCCAAGCTGTTTGGGTTTCCCCGTGCAGCTCAGTCGAGAACAGTGAGGCAGATTTGCATGGCATGGGGGACGCCAGAGAAGAGTTTTCCTGGAGACGTTGGAGCGCTGGGGAAAGCGACCTCTCGCCCGGAGGAGTGCCGTGTGTTGCCCTGCACTCGGCAAACACAGAGTGAGCGGGAAGGGCTTTCGGCCCGGGCACTTTCTTTGCAGGCCGGGGGAGCCTGCCGGTACTCAGTTTCTTTGTCGGGAACAGGGCGCCCCGCGAGGGCCTTACGCGTCTTGAAAAGCGTCCGAAGGTGAAAATAAAGCAGAACTGCGACTAAGGCCTCGTGGAAACCGCTTGAAGCTTCTTCCTCAGCAGGGCTATTAGAAGGACTTACATAGAGGTAGGTACTCACATCGAGCTTCCCGTTCGCCCTAGAGCGTGGCAGGAAGAGCTCTTCCCGGGACTCTGGAAGCACCCAGTTTATTTATAGAAAACGGCTTCTCTTCCACGAGCCCTGACTCCAGCGACTAGGGGCCCATCCCAAACGGTTTTATGCAGGTAGCTTCAAGGCAGCATGAATGGTGCTTTAAAAATGAGAAGGCAAGGCTTGGGTCCTCAGGCCCCCACTTCCAGTCAACACGCTGACTACCGCCTTGTGATTCGTAGCTCGTCCAAAGAGGCTCTAGCTACACACAGGTCCCCTCCCTGAATCCACTTTTCTTCACGGGGTGTTCTGCCTGTAGCTAACTCGCTCTTCCAAGGAATGCACCTGGGAGGCTATCGGGCCTCAGCCTCTTCGGAGAGCCTGCAGTGTAACAGGCAGAGCTCTGCTCTAGTGGCAGTGGGAACGCAAGCCGGCTTTCTCCTGCAAGTATGGGGTCTTCAGGTATGAGTGCCTAGAAGGAATGCCAAGCAGTTTGGGTTTCCCCGTGCAGCTCAGTCGAGGACAGTGAGGCAGATTTGCATGGCATGGGGGACGCCAGAGAAGAGTTTTCCTGGAGACGTTGGAGCGCTGGGGAAAGCGATCTCTCGCCCGGAGGAGTGCCGTGTGTTGCCCTGCACTCGGCAAACACAGAGTGAGTGGGAAGGGCTTTCGGCCCGGGCACTTTCTTTGCAGGCCGGGGGAGCCTGCCGGTACTCAGTGTCCTTGTCGGGAACAGTGCACCCTGCCTGGGCCTTACGCGTCTTGAAAAGCGTCCGAAGGTGAAAATAAAGCAGAATTGCGACTAAGGCCTCGTGGAAACCGCTTGAAGCTTCTTCCTCAGCAGGGCTATTAGAAGGCCTTACATAGAGGTAAGTACTCACATCGAGCTTCCCTTTCGCCCTAGAGCGTGGCAAGAAGAGCTCTTCCCGGGACTCTGGAAGCACCCAGTTTATTTATAGAAAACGGCTTCTCTTCCACGAGCCCTGACTCCAGCGACTAGGGGCCCATCCCAAACGGTTTTATGCAGGCAGCTTCAAGGGAGCATGAATGGTGCTTTAAAAATGAGAAGGCAAGGCTAGGGTCCTCAGGCCCCCACTTCCAGTCAACACGCTGACTACCGCCTTGTGATTCGTAGGACGTCCAAAGAGGCTCTAGCTACACACAGGTCCCCTCCCTGAATCCACTTTTCTTCACGGGGTGTTCTGCCTGTAGCTTACTCGCTCATGCAAGGAATGCACCAGGAAGGCTATCGGGCCTCAGCCTCTTCGGAGAGCCTGCAGTGTAACAGGCAGAGCTCTGCTCTAGTGGCAGTGGGAAGGCAAGCCGGCTTTCTCCTGCAAGTATGGGGTCTTCAGGTATGAGTGCCTAGAAGGAATGCCAAGCAGTTTCGGTTTCCCCGTGCAGCTCATTCGAGGACAGTGAAGCAGATTTGCCTGGCATGGGGGACGCCAGAGAAGAGTTTTCCTGGAGACGTTGGAGCGCTGGGGAAAGCGACCTCTCGCCCGGAGGAGTGCCGTGTGTTGCCCTGCACTCGGCAAACACAGAGTGAGCGGGAAGGGCTTTCGGCCCGGGCACTTTCTTTGCAGGCCGGGGGAGCCTGCCGGTACTCAGTTCCTTTGTCGGGAACAGGGCGCCCCGCGAGGGCCTTACGCGTCTTGAAAAGCGTCCGAAGGTGAAAATAAAGCAGAACTGCGACTAAGGCCTCGTGGAAACCGCTTGAAGCTTCTTCCTCAGCAGGGCTATTAGAAGGACTTACATAGAGGTAGGTACTCACATCGAGCTTCCCGTTCGCCCTAGAGCGTGGCAGGAAGACCTCTTCCCGGGACTCTGGAAGCACCCAGTTTATTTATAGAAAACGGCTTCTCTTCCACGAGCCCTGACTCCAGCGACTAGGGGCCCATCCCAAACGGTTTTATGCAGGTACCTTCAAGGCAGCATGAATGGTGCTATAAAAATGAGAAGGCAAGGCTTGGCTCCTCAGGCCCCCACTTCCAGTCAACACGCTGACTACCGCCGTGTGATTCGTAGCTCGTCCAAACAGGCTCTAGCTACACACAGGTCCCCTCCCTGAATCCACTTTTCTTCACGGCGTGTTCTGCCTGTAGCTTACTCGCTCATGCAAGGAATGCACCAGGGAGGCTATCGGGCCTCAGCCTCTTCGGAGAGCCTGCAGTGTAACAGGCAGAGCTCTGCTCTAGTGGCAGTGGGAAGGCAAGCCGGCTTTCTCCTGCAAGTATGGGGTCTTCAGGTATGAGTGCCTAGAAGGAATGCCAAGCAGTTTGGGTTTCCCCGTGCAGCTCAGTCGAGGACAGTGAGGCAGATTTGCATGGCATGGGGGACGCCAGAGAAGAGTATTCCTGGAGACGTTGGAGCGCCGGGGAAAGCGATCTCTCGCCCGGAGGAGTGCCGTGTGTTGCCCTGCACTCGGCAAACACAGAGTGAGCGGGAAGGGCTTTCGGCCCGGGCACTCTCTTTGCAGGCCGGGGGAGCCTGCCGGTACTCAGGGTCCTTGTCGGGAACACGGCACCCTGACTGGGCCTTACGCTTCTTGAAAAGCGTCCGAAGGTGAAAATAAAGCAGAACTGCGACTAAGGCCTCGTGGAAACCGCTTGAAGCTTCTTCCTCAGCAGGGCTATTAGAAGGCCTTACATAGAAGTAAGTACTCACATCGAGCTTCCCGTTCGCCCTAGAGCGTGGCAAGAAGAGCTCTTCAGGGGACTCTGGAAGCACCCAGTTTATTTATAGAAAACGTCTTCTCTTCCACGAGCCCTGACTCCAGCGACTAGGGGCCCATCCCAAACGGTTTTATGCAGGTAGCTTCAAGGCAGCATGAATGGTGCTTTAAAAATGAGAAGGCAAGGCTTGGCTCCTCAGGCCCCCACTTCCAGTCAACACGCTGACTACCGCCTTGTGATTCGTAGCTCGTCCAAAGAGGCTCTAGCTACACACAGGTCCCCTCCCTGAATCCACTTTTCTTCACGGGCTGTTCTGCCTGTAGCTAACTCGCTCATCCAAGGAATGCACCAGGGAGGCTATCGGGCCTCAGCCTCTTCGGAGAGCCTGCAGTGTAACAGGCAGAGCACTGCTCTTGTGGCAGTGGGAAGGCCAGTCGGCTTTCTCCTGCAGGTATGGGGTCTTCAGGTATGAGTGCCTAGAAGGAATGCCAAGCTGTTTGGGTTTCCCCGTGCAGCTCAGTCGAGAACAGTGAGGCAGATATGCATGGCATGGGGGACGCCAGAGAAGAGTTTTCCTGGAGACGTTGGAGCGCTGGGGAAAGCGACCTCTCGCCCGGAGGAGTGCCTTGTGTTGCCCTGCACTCGGCAAACACAGAGTGAGCGGGAAGGGCTTTCGGCCCGGGCACTTTCTTTGCAGGCCGGGGGAGCCTGCCGGTACTCAGTGTCCTTGTCGGGAACAGGGCACCCTGCCTGGGCCTTACGCGTCTTAAAAAGCGTCCGAAGGTGAAAATAAAGCAGAATTGCGACTAAGGCCTCGTGGAAACCGCTTGAAGCTTCTTCCTCAGCAGGGCTATTAGAAGGCCTTACATAGAGGTAAGTACTCACATCGAGCTTCCCGTTCGCCCTAGAGCGTGGCAGGAAGAGCTCTTCCCGGGACTCTGGAAGCACCCAGTTTATTTATAGAAAACGGCTTCTCTTCCACGAGCCCTGACTCCAGCGACTAGGGGCCCATCCCAAACGGTTTTATGCAGGTAGCTTCAAGGCAGCATGAATGGTGCTTTGAAAATGAGAAGGCGAGGCTTGGGTCCTCAGGCCCCCACTTCCAGTCAACACGCTGACTACCGCCTTGTGATTCGTAGCTCGTCCAAAGAGGCTCTAGCTACACACAGGTCCCCTCCCTGAATCCACTTTTCTTCACGGGCTGTTCTGCCTGTAGCTAACTCGCTCATCCAAGGAATGCACCAGGGAGGCTATCGGGCCTCAGCCTCTTCGGAGAGCCTGCAGTGTAACAGGCAGAGCTCTGCTCTAGTAGCAGTGGGAAGGCAAGCCGGCTTTCTCCTGCAAGTATGGGGTCTTCAGGTATGAGTGCCTAGAAGGAATGCCAAGCAGTTTGGGTTTCCCCGTGCAGCTCAGTCGAGGACAGTGAGGCAGATTTGCATGGCATGGGGGACGCCAGAGAAGAGTTTTCCTGGAGCCGTTGGAGTGCTGGGGAAAGCGACCTCTCGCCCGGAGGAGTGCCGTGTCTTCCCCTGCACTCGGCAAACACAGAGTGAGCGGGAAGGGCTTTCGGCCCGGGCACTCTCTTTGCAGGCCGGGGGAGCCTGCCGGTACTCAGGGTCCTTGTCGGGAACACGGCACCCTGCCTGGGCCTTACGCGTCTTGAAAAGCGTCCAAAGGTGAAAATAAAGCAGAACTGCGACTAAGGCCTCGTGGAAACCGCTCGAAGCTTCTTCCTCAGCAGGGCTATTAGAAGGCCTTACATAGAGGTAAGTACTCACATCGAGCTTCCCGTTCGCCCTAGAGCGTGGCAAGAAGAGCTCTTCCCGGGACTCTGGAAGCACCCAGTTTATTTATAGAAAACGGCTTCTCTTCCACGAGCCCTGACTCCAGCGACTAGGGGCCCATCCCAAACGGTTTTATGCAGGCAGCTTCAAGGGAGCATGAATGGTGCTTTAAAAATGAGAAGGCAAGGCTAGGGTCCTCAGGCCCCCACTTCCAGTCAACACGCTGACTACCGCCTTGTGATTCGTAGCACGTCCAAAGAGGCTCTAGCTACACACAGGTCCCCTCCCTGAATCCACTTTTCTTCACGGGGTGTTCTGCCTGTAGCTTACTCGCTCATGCAAGGAATGCACCAGGAAGGCTATCGGGCCTCAGCCTCTTCGGAGAGCCTGCAGTGTAACAGGCAGAGCTCTGCTCTAGTGGCAGTGGGAAGGCAAGCCGGCTTTCTCCTGCAAGTATGGGGTCTTCAGGTATGAGTGCCTAGAAGGAATGCCAAGCAGTTTCGGTTTCCCCGTGCAGCTCATTCGAGGACAGTGAAGCAGATTTGCCTGGCATGGGGGACGCAAGAGAAGAGTTTTCCTGGAGACGTTGGAGCGCTGGGGAAAGCGACCTCTCGCCCGGAGGAGTGCCGTGTGTTGCCCTGCACTCGGCAAACACAGAGTGAGCGGGAAGGGCTTTCGGCCCGGGCACTTTCTTTGCAGGCCGGGGGAGCCTGCCGGTACTCAGTTTCTTTGTCGGGAACAGGGCGCCCCGCGAGGGCCTTACGCGTCTTGAAAAGCGTACGAAGGTGAAAATAAAGGAGAACTGCGACTAAGGCCTCGTGGAAACCGCTCGAAGCTTCCGCCTCTGCAGGGCTATTAGAAGGCCTTACTTGGAGGTAAGTACTCACATCGAGCTTCCCGTTCGCCCTAGAGCGTGGCAAGAAGAGCTCTTCCCGGGACTCTGGAAGCACCCAGTTTATTTATAGAAAACGGCTTCTCTTCCACGAGCCCTGACTCCAGCGACTAGGGGCCCATCCCAAACGGTTTTATGCAGGCAGCTTCAAGGGAGCATGAATGGTGCTTTAAAAATGAGAAGGCAAGGCTAGGGTCCTCAGGCCCCCACTTCCAGTCAACACGCTGACTACCGCCTTGTGATTCGTAGGACGTCCAAAGAGGCTCTAGCTACACACAGGTCCCCTCCCTGAATCCACTTTTCTTCACGGGGTGTTCTGCCTGTAGCTTACTCGCTCATGCAAGGAATGCACCAGGAAGGCTATCGGGCCTCAGCCTCTTCGGAGAGCCTGCAGTGTAACAGGCAGAGCTCTGCTCTAGTGGCAGTGGGAAGGCAAGCCGGCTTTCTCCTGCAGGTATGGGGTCTTCAGGTATGAGTGCCTAGAAGGAATGCCAAGCTGTTTGGGTTTCCCCGTGCAGCTCAGTCGAGAACAGTGAGGCAGATATGCATGGCATGGGGGACGCCAGAGAAGAGTTTTCCTGGAGACGTTGGAGCGCTGGGGAAAGCGACCTCTCGCCCGGAGGAGTGCCTTGTGTTGCCCTGCACTCGGCAAACACAGAGTGAGCGGGAAGGGCTTTCGGCCCGGGCACTTTCTTTGCAGGCCGGGGGAGCCTGCCGGTACTCAGTTTCTTTGTCGGGAACAGGGCGCCCCGCGAGGGCCTTACGCGACTTG